>NC_057806.1:244449159-244660657 GCF_018294505.1 Triticum aestivum
TGAGTGTATTCAATTCCTTATTCCGGAGGTTCGTCAAATTCTCGGTTTCAATTGTTTCATATTTTCTTTTCCTGGAGTTCCGAGCTCACATCATCGCGAAGATCCATCTAATCATTGCAAGGCTTCAACCTTATTCTCTTCATCCTTCATTCCGTTTGATCATCCTTTTATTACCGGAGTTCTTCATGGAGGCTCTACATGGTGGTTCATCAAGGATTCTTTTCATTCTTCAATTGTTCTTCAAGATCTCTCTCGAAGTTAAGGTCCGCCAAGCTTTACTCAAAATTAAACATGGTTCTCAACACATGTTTGTTTTGAGGAGTTCAAGTATTCTTCATCGTGCATTCCAAATTGTGATTCTTTCTACCTTATCTTTTGAGGTGGTGCTATATCTTTTCTTGACAATTTCCATTCTTGTTTCGCGATTCACGTGTTGTCAAGAATGAGGTATTTTAAATCCATCAATCTCTTCATTGGAGTTATCTTGGGTTATATTTCACCTAAAGACTTCCCTAAGGAATGTTGCGATTCTGGTGCTTATCAATGATCCAATATTCTCCTTCCCATCTTGGTGAAGAAGTTCATCATCTCTTCATTGTCCTCTATCAATCATTGTTTTCGGTGGCAGAATTTCATCTTAGTTTTGAGATGTTTTCCATAAGCCCACTACAAGCGTATTCTTTTCGTTGTTGGTTTTCCAACAACTCCATTCAATCCTTCTTTCCAAGGATGCTTTCAAATTCATTGGTGGTAGAAGTTATCATTTTCTTCTACTTTCGTTCTTCCCAACGATCTAACTTCTATTCCTTCGTTTCGGAGGCATTGTGATATTGCTCTCTTCGACCGATCATCTTGTTTTGTCAAGATCATGTTCAATTCCTTCCATTTACAGTCGGAGTGCTGCCCAAATTATATCATTCTTATTCCTTCTCTATCTTGTTTTAACCGGAGTGTTGTGTCTATCATTTCTCTTCTAACCGGAGTCTCATCCAAGTGCTTTCATTTTGCCAAGTTCATATTCTATGCCTCCCTTTTCTAACCGGAGTGTTGTCGTAATGGATCTTTATCGTTCCTTGTACATCTCGTTTCAACCGGAGTGCTTGCATGTACTTCTTGTCCATTGCAACCCTTTTCTTATGTCTTTCAACCTACAAGGTTTTCGTAATGTTCCTTGTTCCTCTTTTCTAACAGAGTGTTTTCAACTTTGTTCATCTTCGTTGTTTTCTTCTTTAAAGTTGTTCAACCTCTAAGGTTCTTTGGTTTCACTCATTTGTCAAAGAGGCAACTTAGTTTTACCTCTTCTCTTTCTCTTCCGTGTTTTCTCTGGTGCCATCCTAGATCTCGGGACGAGATCCTCTTGTAGTGGTGGAGTGCTGTGACGCCCCGAGACCGATGCTCCAGATGCCTTCCTTTTTTTTGCTATTGCCATGTTTGTCATAATAAATTGTTGCATCATCATGCTTGTGCTATCTTTTATTCTCACCTTGTGCATTCCATCTTCATGTATCTTGCCATGTGCTTTTGCATCCATCACGCTAATGATTGCTTGCTTGCTTGTGATGTTTGTTTTATTATTATTATTTTGCATTATGCATTCGTCTCCATATGATTGTTGTGCTTGTTTTCTTTTACTTGTTCATGTGCATTACAACTCCTTCTTCTTGTCCTTGATCCTTTCTTTTTACTTATTGCTCAACTTGAACTTGGATTCACCCAAGTTTCTATCCCATCCAAACTTCTCTTTTCTTCTTTATTCCAGTTATTTTTCTTGTGGCATTTTCCTTGTTCGAAAAAATGTTCAACCTATC
This sequence comes from Triticum aestivum, assembly GCF_018294505.1. NCBI lineage: Eukaryota > Viridiplantae > Streptophyta > Magnoliopsida > Poales > Poaceae > Triticum > Triticum aestivum. The sequence continues at coordinate 244,450,968 of NC_057806.1, forward strand.
CCTACAAATCCTAAATGATGCCTACACCCTATTTGCCAAATTTCAGATCATTTTGAGTTGTTTTGGTTGGGTTAAAAAATGGCTCAAGTTGAATTTAATTCAAACTTGAATTATTTTTATATCCTTAAAAATGCCCAAAACAGTTTATTCAAACTGTGCATGTTTCCAGGACTCCAAATATATTTTTTATCTTTGTCAAATTCCTTGTCTACCCCTTTCTTTCTTTTCCTCCAAGTTTCTGTCTGAAAAAAATGGAAAAAGAGGAAGAGAGAGAGAGAGAAGAAAGCCTATCAGCCACCTGGTCCTCCTAACCTCCCGCAGCCGGCCCATTTGCCCTCCTAGGCCACCTCTGCCAAAGCCCAGCCGGCACTCCCACTCCTATTCTAACCCTAGGAAGCCCCGATCCCCATCTTTCTCCCTTCGTTCTCCTCCTGGTGCCGCCACTCGCAGGGAGAGAGAGGAGCAGAGCCAGCGCCGCACCTCCCTATGTTTCTCCTGATGCAGAGCTCCGCCACCCTGGCGACCCCCCTCCGACCGCCTTGCTGTCTTCCCCGCGCCCGGCCTCCTCGACGCCGGCGACGCCCCTTCGTGCGATGCCTCCTGGTTGCCTCCCATGGTGCCCTGCATCTGCCGCGTCTCGCCCTCCTCTGCTCGCTGGCTTCGGAGCGTTGCGCCGGTGAGCCCCTTCCGGACTCCTTCTCCTCCACGTCCATCCCGCCCAAGCTACTCCGCCATCACTACACCCTCTCGTCGTGCCACGCCCCTAGTCATGCTTCTCCTCGTCGCGCCAGCGCAGCCGCTCGTGGTGCCGCGCCTCACATCATCGTCGTCCAGAGCCATGGACACAACGACAGCTTAGGCGCCGACCCCGCCTCCTTTGCCCGCTGGTTCCCGGTCGTCCACCGGCAGGAACCCAGCTGCCAACGTGACCAAGACCCGCTCCTCACCGAGCACCTCCTGCCGTGAGATCGCCTGACCCGCATGTCGCATGCACGACCTCCTTCTCCTGCTCCTAGCCATGGGCGTCTGGCGACCTTCCCCTGAGCTCCCTGCCACGCCGGAGTCCCGCCATACCCTGCTTTTGTCGTGCGAGTATGCAAGGACGACGACCGGCGCCAAGTCCTGCTCAAGCACCCGCCTGCCTTGCTGCATCAGTACACCGTGTCGCTGCTCATTGCCTGCCAAGACTGCCTTCGTGGAATTTCGCCAAGTACACCTCCGACAAGATCACACGGATGCCCGAACGAGTACCGAACGAATCGCCAAGACCTACGAGAACGACTTCATGGACCGACGAGTACCATGACGACCGTTGTTCGTCGTACATGGTGTTGCGCTAAGTACCACGAGGGCCGGAGCCCTCGGATCCGTCAAGTTCGTCAACGAACCGTGTATGACCACCGTTGCACGAAAAAACGTGGATCACAAGCATTGCGAATGACTACCGTCGACCCCTCAAAGACCCCGTGGACGCCAAGTCCCGTGTCGTGACCCCGAACATCTACGAATGTGAACGACTACTTTCACTATGAACATCCCGAGAATGTCTACTTCCTCTAGTTTGCACCAAACCCGAACCGTCCTCGTTTGCATGCTTCGAAGGTATAACCGCCGAGACGATGACCCATGGAACGAATGCATGTTGTGTGATGTATGAGTCGCACCCTATGTTTGCATCGTGTCCGAGTTGTCACTTGCTCGGTCCTCCTCTTTTTGCCGCTAACCCGCGGGGACCCGGTTACCGGGATCACCCCACCATCTTTTGCACACTCCCGTCACATTCTTTTGCACCGACGTCTCAATGAGTTGTCGGAACCGGAACGCTGCCGTGGCACCTTTTCGTTTTCGTCGCCATGGTACCCTTTCTTTCCACCATGGTGACAAATGCTTCGTAATATGCTCATGTCAACTTTTTCATAAAACTTGCACATGTCATCTGCATCATGATAATAACATTTAAAATGTTTAAATTTGTTGTTGCATTAAATTGCTAAGGCACATGAGGATTTACCAGAGTTGTTGTTTGATGTTTCTGGCCTCATTTAAAATGCCTAACTGTGTATTTTATTTATGCTTCATCTCTTGCCATGTTTAACAACATTTAATATTGATGAGTACATAACTGAGAGAGAACTAAATAAGTCATGTGGTGTTTCATCAATATGCATCTCGTTGCATATTGAGCTCCACTTAACTTGTAGTTTTGCTTGTGCACTTTGCCATGCCATGCCTCATTTAACTGGACATGCATCATACTTGGTTGCACATCATGCCATGTTATGTGATGGTTATTTACTATGTTGCTTGCTTCTTTCCGAGTTGCTTCTCTCGTTAGCTTCGGTTTCGTTCCAGAGTTGTGAGGATTCGTCTGCCTACATACGTTTGTCTTCTTCATGGACTCGTTCTTCTTCCTTGCGGGATCTCAGGCAAGATGACCATGCCCTCGAAATCACTTCTATCTTTGCTTGCTAGTTGTTCATTCTATTGCTTGCCGCGATACCTACCACTTCCTATATCATGCCTCCCATATTACCATGTCAAGCCTCTAACCCACCTTTCCTAGAAAACCGTTGTTTGGCTATGTTACCGCTTGCTCAGCCCCTCTTATAGCGTTACTAGTTGCAGGTGAAGATGAAGTTTGTTCCATGTTTGGAACATGGATATGTTGGGATATCACAATATCTCTTATTTAATTTAATGCATCTATATACTTGGTAAAGGGTGGAAGGCTCGGGCTTATGCCTGGTGTTTTGTTCCACTCTTGCCGCCCTAGTTTCTGTCATACTGGTGTTGTGTTCCTTACGTGGTTGGGTTATAATGGGAACCCCTTGACAGCTCCTCCAGCAAGGCCCAACCTTGGTTTTACCATTTGCCTCACCACCACCTTTTCCCTTAGGAGTCGCGCTCCTGAGGGTCATCTTTATTTTAACCCCCCCCCCCCCCCCCGGGCTAGTGCTCCTCTGAGTGTTGGTCTAAACTAGAGCCCCTTGCAGCGCCACCTCGGGGAAACTTGAGGGATGGTTTTAGTTGTATGGATTGCTCATCCGGTGTTCCCCGAGAACGAGATATGTGCAGCTCCTATCGGGATTTGTCGGCACACTCGGGCGGCTTTGCTGGTCTTGTTTTACAATTGTTGAAATGTCTTGTAACCAGGATTCCGAGTCTGATCGGGTCTTCCTGGGAGAAGGAATATCCTTCGTTGACCATGAGAGCTTGTGATGGGCTAAGTTGGGACACCCTGCAGGGTTTGAACTTTTGAAAGCCGTGCCCACGATTATGGGAAGATGGGAATTTGTTAATGTACGGTTGTAGAGAACTTGAAACTTAACTTAATTAAAATGAATCAACCGTGTGTGTAGCCGTGACGGTCTCTTTCCGGCGGAGCCCGGGGAGTGAACACGGCTTTGGAGTTATGTTTGAAAGTAAGTAGTTTAAGGATCACTTCTTGATCACTTCTAGTTCACGACTGCGCTTTGCTTCTCTTCTCGCTCTTATTTGCGTATGTTAGCCACCATATATGCTTACTGCTTGCTGCAGCTCCACCTCACTACCTTGTCCTACCCATAAGCTTAAATAGTCTTGATCTCGCGGGTGTGAGATTGCTGAGTCCTCGTGACTCACAGATACTTCCAAACAGTTGCAGGTGCCAATGATACCAGTGCAGGTCACGCAACCCAGCTCAAGTGGGAGCTCGATGAAGATCTTTTCGTTGTTGTGTTTCGTTTTCCGGTTGATCAGTAGTGGAGCCCAGTTGGGAAGATCGGGGACCTAGCATTTGGGGTTGTCTTTATTTATGTTGGTTCCGTAGTCGGACCTTGATTGTATTCTGGATGATGTAATGCTATATTTATGTATTGTGTGAAGTGGCGATTGTAAGCCAACTCTTTACCCCTTTCTTATTCAGTACATGGGATGTGTAAAGATTACCCCTCTTGCAACATGCCTACAATGCGGTTATGCCTCTAAGTCGTGCTCCGACACGTGGGAGATATAGCCGCATCGTGGGTGTTACACAAGTACCATGGTCGATCGGCATGAGATGGTCTGTTATACAAAGTGTAGTAATTTGATGATATATATATCCTTTATTGTTATACTTACAAATGCAAATTATCCGATGATATGCTTAGTGAATCCGATGATATGCTTAGTGTAGAGTCCAATGATATGCTTTGTGGAATATAGTCGATGATATGCTTTAGTGTAGAGTCTGGTCACATGCTTATTAGTGTAGAATCCAAGGAACTATTAATAGTGTAGATAATCCATATATACTTATTAGTAGAATTCATGCTTAATTAGTACAAATGCATAGTACTATCTTTTTATAATGTAGAAATCTATACTTAATAGAAATATATTTGCAAGAGTATGTGCGAGGCTATTTATTAATTGATATGTTTTTCTTATTTAGAAATTGCCAAAGAACCTATCTGTGAGTTGTGGTATCGAGCCTGATGAAGAAGGCTCAGCTGGACTACGACTTACCGCAAGGGGCTCCATCACCACTTGTACTTACCGCATGGATACAGACGGTCGCACACACTTAAACTCGATTGGGTGGAAGAGATACCTCGTTGGCAAGAATGTTCGTGTTGGAGAGGCCATCCTAATTACTACCAGGAACACCCACCGCCCAGGCTTGAGGATGATGATCGTCGTCGATATCATCTAGAACTACATAAGTGTGTGTGGCTATATCATCTAGAACTACATATGATGATCGTCGCCGATAGCATGTAGAACTACATATGATGATCGTCGTCAATATCATCTTGAACTACATATGATGATCGTCATCGATATCACCTAGTACTGCTTGAGGATGCATGTTGAGTATATACAAAATTGTTATCTAGTACTCCCTCCGTTCCAAATTACTAGTCGTGGTTTTAGTTCAAATTTGAACTAAAACCACGACGAGTAATTTGGAACCGAGGGAGTACTACCTAGTACCTATAATACTTTATAAAATTGATATCTAGTAGTACCTAGTATCTGGAAATTACAGTTTATTGAAGCTAAAACGGTGTAGGAAGCCGGGGGAAATGATGAAAGATATAGCAGTAGCGCGGGGCTAGGAAAGCGCTACAAATAACTAATAGTAGCGCGTTCAGGAAAAGCGTTGCTGATATAGTCAATAGTAGTAGCGCGGGTACAGACCGCGCTACTACTAACAATTAGCTGTATTAGTAGCGCGGCTACCCGCACTGCTGACAACCTCAAAACCCGCGCTACTACTAGGGTTTTCCCTAGTAGTGACTGTGGTGTAATACCCTACTCCAGTGTGGTGGGGTGGATTGCCTCTTGGGCTGAGGATGAATAGTTACAAGGGAAGAACAACCTCCTGAGGAGAGGTGTTCTTGTGCTTGGTGAACTTGTGTGGTTGGGGATGATCTGGATCTGAGATACCTTGCTATGGTGGTGTCTAGTCCTATTGATAGAGGCCCTGGTCCTCTTCCCAAATATTGAGCGGGAAGGGATACCACAACGGCCAAATTCGAAGGGAGACAACTAGTAAAAGTTATCCTGACAAAAGTACTCTTCGCCTGCCAAAGGCTCTGGTGGTGACGCTGTCCTGGGCTCCACGGTGACCTCCGTCCTGCCGTCCTGCTGGTCTTGGTCTTGTTGCACCAATATGGAAACCTTTACCTGATGCCTCGGGACTCCTCGCCTGCGCTTGCCTCTTTAGCACCAAAGAGGAAACGAGGACACTGCACGCGCTGGCGCCCGCCTGGATCCAGTCGTTATGGCTTGCATCACAGGAACCTCGCGAGGTGTCCCTTGCCTTGATCTCTCCGCCCCTCGCGAGCCAGCCTGGTGAGGTAGCCCCTGAGGAGGTCTTGCGTCATCCACTGCGTGAGGTTTGGCCTCTAGCGAGGGTCTTGAGTGTTTGCTGGTGAAGATGGGTCTTACAGGGCCGCTGGGGGAGCCATGCTGCGGGCCGCAACCAAGTTTGGGGACCCCAGTTCCCAGAACGCCGATAGTAACTTATTACCATAGCTGGCGATTACAAGAAGTCGGCCGCCAGTGCTACTGCTGGCAGCCGGCTGGCCGATTCCCTTGTGATTGCAGCCGAGAAGAAGCTCCTTGACCGGGTTGTGGCCATGGCCAGCAAGCAGCCGGAACTGTCACTGGACCCAAGGAGTCGGAAGCATCGGGTTCTTTCCAGCCGGCCAAAGAAACAAAGAAGATCCCCTTGGACCCCGACCACCTGGAGAGGCATGCTATCGTGGGGACCAACCTCGATAGCAAATAGGAAAGCAAGCTTGTCGACTTCCTCTGTGAGAATCGGGACATCTTCGCATGGTCTCCTAAGGACATGCTGGGTGTTCCGACGGATTTCGCCGAGCACAAGCTACAAGTCAGATCAGATGCAAAACCAGTCAAGCAGACCCTCCACCGTCTGTCAGAAGAAAAAAAGAAGAATTATTGGTGAAGAGATAGCCCGACTCCTAACAGCCGGCTTGATTATGGAAGCATTCTTTCCAGAATGGCTTGCAAACCTAGTCCTTGTGCTGAAGAAGAATAACAAGTGGCGCATGTGTATTGACTACACCTGCCTCAACAAAGCCTGCCCCAAAGATGAATTTGCTCTACCCCGGATTGATCAAGTGATAGAATCCACAGCCGGATGCGAGCTGTCGTCTTTCCTTGATACCTATTCTGGCTACCATCAGATCAAGCTGAACCCGGCCGATCGGCTGAAGACCGCCTTCATCACGCCATTCGGAGCCTTGTGCTACCTGACCATGACATTCGGCCTGAGAAATGCCGGTGCCACCTTTCAGCGTTGCATGCAGAAGTGCCTCCTCAAGCAACTCGGGAGGAATGCCCACATCTACGTATATGATATTGTGGTGAAGACAGAGAAGCGTGGTACCCTCTTGGAAGATCTCAAGGAGACTTTTGACAATTTGCGCCGTTTTCAAATCAAGCTCAACCCGGAGAAATGTGTCTTCGAAGTCCCAGCCGGCCAGCTCCTTGGTTTCCTTGTCTCAGAGCGTGGTATCGAGTGCAACCCCGTCAAGATCAAGGCCATCGAGAGGATGGAGAGACCTGCCCGACTACGAGACATCCAGAAGTTCACCGGGTGCTTGGCATCCATCAGCCGCTTCATCAGTCGGCTGGGAGAGAAGGCTCTTCCCCTGTACCAGTTAATGAAGAAAACCACTCACTTTGAGTGGAACGACAAGGAGGACCAAGCCTTTATCCACCTGAAGAAGATGCTGACTACGCTGCATGTTCTGGCGGCTCTAGCTGCCTAGGAGCCCATGCTCCTCTACATCGCCGCCACCAGCCGGATGGTCAGCACTATCATTGTGGTAGAGCGCCCAGAAGACGGAAGATCACAGCCGGTTCAGAGACCTATGTACTATTTGAGCGAGGTGCTATCAGCCTCGAAGCAGAACTACCCTCACTACCAGAAGATGTGCTACGGCGTGCACTTTGCCGCCATGAAGCTCAAGCCATACTTTCAAGAGCACCCCATCACGGTCGTTTGCACCGCCCCGCTTACTGAGATCATAGGCAGTAGAGATGCATCGGGTCGGGTCGCCAAATGGGCCATCAAGCTGGCCCCCTACACCATCTTCTACCAGCCACGCACCACCATCAAGTTCCAAGCACTAGCCGACTTCCACGTCGACTGGACCGAAACCCAGTACCTGCCGCCAGCTCCAGACTCCACTCATTGGCGGATGCACTTTGATGGCTCGAAGATGCGCACCGGCTTGGGAGCCGGCATCTTCCTCACCTCTCCCAAAGGTGACAAGCTCAGATACACACTATAAATCCACTTTGCCGCCTCCAACAACCTGGCCGAATACGAGGCGCTAGTACACGAACTCTGGCTCGCCAAAGAGATCCTGTGCTACGGCGACTCGGACTTGGTGGTCGAAAAGTTGCCTGGCGACTGGGACGCCAAGGATGCAGACATGGCGAGCTACCGCTTCCTCGTCCAGCAAATCTACAGATATTTTGACGGGTGCGAGTTCCTTCACGTGCCACGGGCCGACAACGAGCAAGAAGATGCCCTGGCACAGATTGGATCCACCCGGCAAGCCATACCAACCGGCGTCTCCCTTCAGCGCCTCCTCAAGCCGTCTATCAAGCCTTTGCCGGAATCAGAGTCTATCTTCGTGTCGGCTGCCCCTGGAGTAGTCGGATCCGATTCGGGGGCTGCATCAGTTGGCCCGGGGACTTGGCAGGCGCCTCATGGGCTGCAGTAGTCGCACCTGGCCCGAGGACTTTAGAACCTGGCCCGGGGCTGCGGCAGTCGGCCCTGGGACTCCAACAATGCAGCAAGCAGCGGCCGACCCCACCCCACCGCCTCCCAACCCAACCGCCCTAGTTTCAGTGGCCGTGATGACAGTGAATGAATTCGAAGCACCATCATGGGTGCAACCGATCCTCAACTTTCTGGTGAGCGGCGAGCTACCAGCCGGCGAGATTTCGGCCTGGCAGGTGCAACACCAGGCGGGAGCATACACGATAGTAAACAGAGAACTTGTCAGGCACAGCATCACTGGTGTGTTCCAGCGCTGCGTGGAGCCAGAGAAGGGCAAAGCAATCCTAAGAGGAATCCACCAAGGCGAGTGCGGCCACCACGCGGCCTCCAGATCCCTTGTCGCCAAAGCCTTCCGCCATGGTTTCTTCTAGCTGGCTGCTCTAGAAGACGACAAGGATTTGGTCAAGAAATGCAAGGGGTGCAAGAAATTCAGCTCCAAGCAGCATCAGACGGCTTCTGCACTCAAGACCACCCCCTCACTTGGCCCTTTGCCGTGTGGGGGCTGGACATGGTGGGCCCATTCAAGATAGCACGAGGCGGCATGACTCCTCTGCTTGTCGCTGTGGACAAATTCACTAAGTGGATTGAAACAAAACCGATAAAAAAGTTGAATGGTTCGATTGCTCTGAACTTCATCGCAGATATTACCGTCCGGTACGGTGTACCGCACATCATCATCACCGACAATGGCACAAACTTCTCCAAAGGAGCCTCGGCTTGTTTCTGCGCAATGTAGGGCATCCGACTGGACTTAGCGTTCGTTGCCCACCCACAGTCAAATGGCAAAGTCGAGCGAGCAAACGGTCTCACCCTCTCCGGCATCAAGCCCCGACTGGTCGAGCTGCTGGAGCGCTCGGCCGGGTGCTGGATCAATGAGCTGTCGGCCGTCCTCTGGAGTCTATGCACCACTCCGAAAAAATCAACTGACTTCACTCCTTTCTTCCTCGTGTACGGGGTCGAGGCCGTCATCCCAACTGACATTCAGTTCGACTCACCTCGCGTCACTATGTACACGGAGGCGGAGGCAAAGGAAGCACGAGAAGATGGCGTCGATCTGCTGGAAGAGGGTCGGCTGTTGGCACTCAGCCGGTCCGCCATCTACCAGCAAAGCCTGCGCCACTACCACAGTCGGAAGGTCAAGCCAAGATCCTTCCAAGAGGGGGGCCTTGTAGTCTGGCTGATCCAGTGAACAGCCAGCCAACACAAGCTCTCGGCCGCTTGGGAAGGCCCTTCCATCATCAGCAAAGCCTTGGGCAACGACTCCTACTACCTGATTGATGCACAGAAGCCCAGGGCACAAAAGAGGGACGATTCCAGCAAAGAATCAGAGCGCCCATGGAACGTGAACCTCCTTCAAAGATTTTACAGTTAAATGCAGTATGTACCAGGCTACCTTTTGTATTAAGCACAAAGACATCGGGACCATCGAGGAGCACTCAGGGGCTCCCCCTTTTTATCTACATGATAAGTTTTATGCCTATGAATGTGCTATTTCATTCCTTCGCCCGGCATCGGGTTCAACCAGTCGGCCTGGAGGCTTGTTGTCTTGTACTATGTTGATGCTACATGCAGTCAGACAAGTAGTGTGCCGACATGTAAGCCCTCTCATGCCGCAAGCCGTAGCTTGCAGAGCGACTGTCTGGCTGGCAAGAGCTAAAGGCGATAAATGGTGTCCACACGAAGAATGTCTAAGGAAAAAAGCATCTACATAGGCCAAGCCGGCTCCTCGCCTCATCGTCCGGATGCTGGTTAGCCGGTCGACCGACTTTTTACTTTACTTGCTACATTCTAAGTGGACAAAGTACTTTTCTTCCCAAAATGGCCAAGCACCTGACCTAGCCACAGACCACAGAGTGGTTGCCTAGCTGGCAAGGCAGCAGTCAAGGGAAGATGGCAAAGGAAAAGCCAAAAAGAGCAGGAAAGCAAGACAAGTCAGAGCCCGACAAAGCACAACTTTTGTGAATTAAGTTAATTTACATAGCAAGGCTCATAGACAGAATTCAACAAGTTTGAATACACCCCCAGCACGTGGAACTGCGCAAATTTAACAAGATTGTTCGAGAGGTTACAAAAGCAAGAAAGGACAAAGATAAAACTGGCCACCTAGGCCAGAGGAGCAGCAGGCGGGTTCGGCATGTTGGTGGAGTCAGCAGCGCCTGCTAGTGAAGTGGCCGTCTGGCGAGTCTCGGCCTGGTCAGCATCAGTAGTGGTCGGCATGCTCGCATGCGGCTCATTGCTAGAGGCTCAATCGGGCTGGGGCTAGCCATCCGCTCCGCCTTCCGGTGCGTCGTCTTCACCATCCTCACCCTCTTCATCCTAGCCTTCTTCGTCCTCGCCTTCATCGCTGGAGGCGATCTCCTCCACCGAGTCCTCGTTGTACTCTAGGTTTAGTGCGAACTAGTTGGGTGCCACCTCGGCGCCCTCCTCGTTCAGTTCGGGGACGAACTCGGTGGTGTCGGCGTAGTCGGTGATCGCTGCCGCGCATTAGGTAATGTCGTGGCTTGCCGCCGCCAGCTCCGGTGCGGCCTCCTACCGGAAGGTGGCCTGCTGGGCCAAGTCCAGGCCTGGATACCACGCCTTGATGGACTCCAGGGCCCTCTGAGCGCCGGCACGGGCCGCGGAGCCTTTCCAAGCCTCAAAGCGGCCGGTTGCTACCTCCAGCCACTCGGCAGTCCAGCTAGGGGTGCGTGGGATCTTGGCGTCTGGCCAGAGGGCGGTCAACACCTGGGCCTCGACGCACTGTACACTACTAGGAAAAGGGCTATAGATAGGATTGACACTAATGGCGCACCAGGGAGGCCGTGCGCCACTACTATATACTAATGGCGCACCAGTTGGTGATGCACCATTAGTGTGGAAGACACTAATGGCGCACCAGAAAACAGGTGCGCCACTAGTGATATTTTTTTTTCATTTTTACATACATACTAATGGCGCATCCTACCGAAGTGTGCCATTACTAGTTCTAACTAGTAATGGCGCACCAGAGGGAGTGCGCCAGTACTGATTTTTTTTATTCTTTTTTTGCAAAACTACTAATGTCGCACCACCTCACAGTGCGCCATTACTAGTTTAAACTACTAATGGCGCACCCTATAGAAGTGCGCCATTAGTATATATTTTGATATCATGAATATTTTTAAATATCATGGGCACTTTTTGATATCATGAATATTTTTAAATTTCATGGGCACTTTTTGAATTCATGAATCTTTTTTTCAAATTTGATGACATTTTTTCATATTCAATATGATAAAATATTGAATATTCATGAGGACACTCGATCTCGATCCCCCTCCATCTCGATCTCGATTCCCCCTCCATCTCGATCTCGATCCCACCCGCGCCTCCTCTCCCCTCTTCATTTAAAAAAAATAATAATAAAAAAGTGTAGACTACAATTGTTGTTAAACAACAATTATTACTGTTTTTATAAAAAAATATTACTGTTTCATATTCATATTCATTTTCTAAAAAATTATTACATGCAACAAAAAAATAAAAATATATCGCCACCGCCGACCCCCCGCACCCTCCCCCGCTCCACCGCCGCCGACGACCCACCGCACCCTCCCCCGCTCCACCGCCGCCGCCGACCCCCTGCACCCTCCCCCGGCCCGCTCCACCGCGGCCGCCGACACCCTGCACCCTCCCCCGCTTTTTGATAATATTTTCAAATAACAAATTTGATGATATTTTCAAATAACAAATTTGATGATATTAAAAAAACAAATTTGATGATATTTGATGATATATTTTGTTCTAGTCCTCATGAAAATAACAAATTTGATAAAAAAACAAATTATTAGTTGCAACAAGAAATAATGAAAAAAAGAAGTTACTAATGGCGCACCAGAGGAGGGTGCGCCATTGCTATCAGAAAAAAGTTACTAATGGCGCACCAGAGAACGGTGCGCCATTGCTATGAGTGTTTTTATGGCGCACCCCTCGATGGTGCGCCATTACTAACATTCCCCCCTCTATAGCTGGATACCCAGCCCTTCGCCCGGTACCTCCTTCCCTCTCCCTCGCCAGATCCCCTTCCATCCCTCGCCACACCCGCTCCGGCTCCCCCGCGCCGCCGCCCCCGCGCCCCCCGACCCGCGAAGCACGTGGCCGCCGGCCTCCCCACGACCAACCGAGGTGCCCAGGAGGACCGCCGTTGTCTTCCTCTTCGACTACAAGGACCCGGACGAGCTCGGACGCCCTCGAGCCACCCCTTCGACGCCGCCGCTGACCCCGACCCCTCCGGCGACTGGCCACGCTCGCCCAGGTACCTCTCCTCCTTCCTCCCTCTCCACCCTTCCTCCCCATTCCCTCCCTCCCTTGTTCTTCTTGCTATATGGATCAGAACATATGGAGCATTACTATTGCTATATGGAGCATTACTATTGTTCTTCTCTGAACCATTACCATTCCCTCCCTCCCTAGTTCTTCCTCCCCATTAATTTGCAGGATCAGAACAAGTTTGTAACAGGATGCTCTACAATGTTGATTAGGTGCATTACTATTGCTATATGGAGCAGCAATTTACTATTGCTATATGCTCTAGTTTGTATCAATGTGATTGTAGTTTTTCTTGTCATCAAGTTTAGTTGATGTTTATTTAAATATAGCTTATATGATCAGCCACTCTATGTATGATTGTGGCTTGAAGGTTCTGGAAGAACGTTTTTCCTTCAAATTCTATCTGGTGGCATTGTCCTAGACTCCCTAGTTGTGTTGTTAATTGTGCTTCTATTAAAAGAATTGGGAGTTACTCACTGTACTAGAACTCTGTAGGTTGAATTTTGGTTAAGTAATACTGACGTTATGAGAATGTAAGCACCTATTATTGCTATTGATATCATTGGCTCATTGCTGCCTTTGTGCAATGCAGAACTGTTAAGAGTGATTTGGAGGATCCAAGATTCTGTGAAGCTCTTTTGACATTTAAAACTCAGAACTGAAGGTACTTAATAAACTCAAAAGCATTGATGATAACTCTTGTTGCCTAGAAACAGAGGTAGTTTACATATTGCATTGCTGGTGTTTGTTTATGTTCAGAGTTTAAGCATGTGTAGTGTAGTGTAGTGTAGTGAGCTTGTACTAGTGTAGTGAGGTCTGAACCATTGCACGATGTAGTGTAGTGTAGTGAGCTCTGAACCATGTTTAGTGTTGAGTACTTCAAGTTTACTGAACCTATTCATTTTTATGGACTTAGTGAACATGATAAGACAAGCCAGATGCTCTATTTTTAATTAATAGTAATCCATGATCAGCAACAGTTTCTTTCACTAATTTTCAGTTAACAGCAATCCATGATTTTTTTTCAGCTAAAACTATTCATGATTTTTTGTTGGGTGACCTATTAGATCTGGAATGGAAGCTCACATAAGTTGAGCTGATTTTTGTCCATATGAAAGCAGAGGACCATATGGTATGTGGCCTTTTCATCCATATGAAAGTAGAGGCACATTGTGGTGCTAGTTTGCTGGGTTTTGTCTCCGACCATCATGTCGTGATGATTTTGCAGGTACCCCGAGAGGCCCTTGAGTTTGCCGGAATGTCGATTAACTTCCGTTCCGGAAAATTTGGGTACTCCATATGTCTTATTTTCAGCAAAGGTCATGCTGAAATTTTCCATGAATTTTAGCATGACTTTGCTAAAAATCGGACATATGGGGTACTTGCTACTAATGCATGGGCCAGGGTATCTTAGTACTTAATTAAGTAGGATCAACTGCCCCGCCATTCTTGCTGCATTAAACCATAGGTGGCAATAGAGCCAAGTGATTAGGCCCAACTTAGAATTTCATTAGCATTGATAAACCCTAGATGATAAACCCAACATAGGTGGCAATAGAGCCAAGTGATTAGTGCCAAGTGATTAGGCCCAACCTAGGGTGCCTCGGCATCGATAAACCCTAAATGATGAAAACTTAACTTGCCTTCTATAGGGTGCCTCGGCGTCGACAAAACCTAAATGATGAAAGCTTAGGCTTTTAGGGTGCCTCGACGTCGACAAACCCTAAATGATAAAACCTTGGCTTTTAGGGCTTTTAGGGCGCCTCGGTGTCGACAAACCCTAAATGATAAAAGCTTAGCTTTTAGGATGCCTCGGTGTCGACAAACCCTAAATGATGTAGTTTTGAATTATGAACGTAGGATATGTTGTCATCATCATCGGACGACGAAATTCTCTCGGCGGAGTGCGACTGGTGCCACGACGATCGAGGTTTGTGCGACGTGCCTCACCTGGACGATGATCGGCGCTTCAGCATTAAGCTTGAGGAGACCTTCGAAGTTGAAACGGTACACAACGACGACACGTGTTATTTTCATAATCAAGCATGAATTCAACTATTTCAACGTGTAATTTTCATCTTTTACAATTCGAGTATAGCTTATCCCATGCCATGCAAGACGCTATGTCTTGGAGAGGATGGATTTTGAAGACCATGAAATTTCTGAAACAAAGAAAATTCACCTAAGGACTCATCGCGATGTGGACTTTGAAGTAAATCTATATAATTCTGAGAGTGTAACCCATTTTGGTTGCAAAAATTGGGAAGCATTTTGCAAGATGTATGGTTTTGATGAAGGTATGCTTATCACCATGGATCTTGGTAATCCTGACATCAACCAAGACAATATGGACATTTGGGTCCTTGTTGATACGCCTCCAGTTCTACCGCTATGTGAGTTTCTCAAACATAGTTATTAGCTAATTTATATTGTTTATTTCAAAATAGTTGACAACTTATTTCCATTGACAACTTATTTTTATTGTTCAAAGAATGTGCGGGAGATGGTAAACAAAACCCACTACACCGATGGCTCTGAATTAACAACTTACAAGGAGAAAAATCATCTGGTCGGATTTTGTACTGACATTGAGAATTACACTATCCACAGACAAGCTCCTCAACATTATGGTAAATACGTGCCACTAGTGCATGTGTTCAACTACGGTAACTACCATGGAGATACCCTGGTAAGATTTTTACTATTACAACATCCGTGGATCTTTTGCATACTTCTAAAACTAGTACATCATTGCTAACTATGAAGTTATTACTATATTTTTCAACAGATAATCCCAGAGAATTGTGTGCCTCATATGATGTATCTGAAAGGTAGTGTTAATGTTTTGAACATACAGCCAGGTCATCCTACGAATCTCAACTGTCCATACGAGATTTCTAAACGAAGTGGAGACATGAAAATCAAAGGATGGAAAAAATGTATGGACAGTCGTAAGGAGCTTCTTGGAAGCAAAAGGAAGCAAAGCGCAAGAATTAGAGGCAAGATGTTCTCCATTCTCCATAATGGAGAGTCAGGGTCTATATTGTTTTATGCTATTTTAGCTTAAATAGGGTATTTAGGTCCTGCCTAATACTGATGATCATGTGCTAAGAACAATTAAGTAGGGTTGGTTCGATGACTATCAAGATGATGATCGTATGACTTGTTATGAATAACGAGTAGAAGTTGTATGATGATGATTAGTAGGACTTGTTAGGATTAGTATTACTTCCGACAAACTCGATACTCGCGGTCTCGAGACTTGTAATGTTTTATCTTTGTTCGGTCTTTTGAATTCGGAGACTAATATGATGAATTGTATTCGGAGACTAATCTTCTATTGTATTCGATGAATATGCTTTTGCTGTGTGCTACTGTCTATATTCTGTCAAATAATATATTTTGTAACATGTGCAAAAATCAGAAAAGTAAAAAAAATAAAACCTAATATTCATACTAATGGCGCATCACTACAGAGTGCGCCATTAGTATGCCAAGTATACTAATGGCGCATCCATCCGCAGTGCGCCATTAGTGTGCCAAAGCACATGGTTAAATATGGCCCCTGGGAGGCACACTAATGGCGCATGGTGTTATATACTAATGGCACACTGGATGGTGCGCCATTAGTATACCAGATACTAATGGCGCACCAGTGGTGCGCCATTAGTAAAAATTACTAGTGGTGTGCTACTAATGGCGCACCAGTGATGCGCCATTAGTAGGCAAAACTGGTGCGCTATTAGTAGGCCTTTTCCTAGTAGTGGTAGGCGGTGGAGCATCTGATGAGCCAGCTTGAGGTGTGCTCGAACGACAAGAAGCTGCCCGCCGAGGGTTCAGCGCGCATAGGGCGCGATTTCTGGACCATCCCGTCTTCGTTCGTCGCGGCGAGCCTCGATGGCCTGGCTGGCGGCAACGGCATGACTTGGAAAGAATTCTACGCAAGAAAGAAAAAGAAGTCTGAGGCCAAAAGCAGGCTCACATAACAAGTCGGTGGTTGAAAGAAAGAAAGGATAACTCACCATCGATCATATCTTCAATCTCGCCATAGCCGTCGCTCAGAGCTTTCTCCTTCTCGGCCCAGGCCGAGTGTTCAGTTTTGAACTCGGCCTGCAGGTTGGCCTCGTCGTCCTTTACCTTCTGGAGGTCCGCCTTGTGTTGATCTGCTTGGTCCGCCAACTCCTTGACCAGGCGGTCGTGCTCCTGGGCCACCTTGCGACACTCCTCCTCCTTGGTGCGCAGCTCGGTCTCGACCTCGCTCAGGCGCTGCTGAAGTGAGGCAGCCGCTCCTGCAGAAGATAAGAAAGAGAAGACAATCAGGAATCAAGAAAAAAGAATAGTGGTTGCCGGAAGATCCGGCCCGACTGCTCAGCAGTCGGCCCGAATCTCGGGGGCTACACCCAGCGGGTGCGCTGACGCGCCCCCACAAGAGAGAAGGTGGAGTGCTTACTTCGGCTTTTGGCCAAATCAGTGGTCCGCTTGGCTAGCTCCAGGACCTAGGAATTGAAGGCGGCCACGCAGATGTTGTGGTAATCCTGCAACAAAGACAACAAAAGAAAATAAAAAGGTTAGCGCTCGGAACTTACCTTAAGTTCCGAGCCACCTGCTCAGCAGCCGGCCCAGAACTCGGGCGCTACACCCAATGGGAGCGCTTGCGCATCCCCACGGAAGATTACAAGAATCAAAAGCAAGAAGCAAGAAACTCACCCGAACGGCCGATCGCGTCGTCGAGAACTCCTGCGTGTACTACTCGAGGGTGGCGCCTTGGGCAGTAAACTGAGTGTGGACGTCTTGCATGGCCGCGTTCAACACACTCGTGCCGCCTCCAGACGTCCAACCTGGAGGGGCGGCACTGGTGGCCTCAGCATCGGGGGTCGATGAGCTTGCGGCCCCAATCTCAACTGGCCACGACGCAAAGGCCGCTATCTCCGAACGCCGGCGCACCGGAGTACGGGCCGCGGGAGTCGGCCCCACTACCTGCTTGCCGCCAGGCAGTGCGACCAACAACGCTTCCGGCCGGCTGCTCTGTGCATCAGCAGTCGGCACATGTGGAGTTGCCTCCGTCTCCAAGATGACAGGGTCACGCTCCCCTCTCTAGGGCTGGCTGGTCATCGCCGGCTCGTCCAGTCGGCGCCTGGCTCTCCGACGCGGGTGGCACGACACTCAGCAGACGACGAATAATGGAGCCCCGCTGCGGGCCGGCTCCTGCACCTTGGTGGCTGTGTCCGCCTGCTCCTTGGCCACGGCGTTGGCCTGAGACTTGGCTGTCGAGTCAGCTTACGCGTGCGCTGCCTTGGCCGCATCCGCCTTCTCTTGCTCTGCCTTCTCCTGCTCCTCGCGCACCTCCCGCGTGTTCTGCTCCGTCGGCACCTGTAGCTCGGCGCGCGGTTCCACATGGTGGTGCTCTATGAAGCCGTCTGCTGCCCCAATCGCTGAAGCTGACGGGCCCCGCGAAAGAGAGAGCGGGCCACTGTGAAGGCACGACAACATGAATCAGTAAGAAGACTAGAAGAAAGAAAAGCAAACGCAAAAGCAACAATGGAAATGCTGAAGTACTCACCCAAACACTAACGGGAGTCACTTCGGGCCCCTCTGGAATTTGGGCGCCTTTGCAGTGGTCTCCTACCGCTTGGTTGCGGTAGCCGTGTTCCTGTGCTTCTTCCGCCGACTGCCGAACAGCAACGAGTCGGTTCGGCGCTTCGGTGCGCCGCGTGGTGCAGTCGGCACGGCTAAGGAGCTCGCGCCCATCCTATCGGCGACGTGCGTGCAGCGCGGCATGTCACGTCCTCCTCTTCATCATCATCCGGCCAGCCCTCAAGGCTGCCTCCTCCAGAGCCGTCTACTCCACCGCCACCACATGTGGCGTCGTCCTCTTCCATGGCAGCCGCCCCTAAGTCGGGGTCATCCATGTTGCTCCTCGAGTGGCCCAGCATGTATTGATGACCCGGCTCTAGAGCATCGGCAACCGACTGGGTCAAGAAGACCTGAAGCATGGCCGACTGATCAGACGGCAAAGCAAGAACTCGGACAAACAAAGAAGAAAAAGAATTAAAGACTCACCACAGGCGGCGGGTGTGCACGGTCGTATGGCTTCTTGCCAAACCGCCAATCCTTCTCCAACAACTTGCAGTTGGGGAAGAAGTTCACCAGCCTGACCACCTCCACGTCCGACAGCTCCCGTGTGCACATCTGTCACGGGTCCTGGTGTGCTCGCTCATGCGGCTAATGATGTGGGGCCAGGCTTGGAGGGGAAGCACTCAGCAGTCCATGTAGGCGGCCAGCAGGTCCGAGCCCTTGAGGCCCTCTGACTCCGTCATCACTTGAAGTCGGTCGAGGGCGGTGGAGGAGGCAGCCAATAAGGAGCTCGACTTATAATGCTAGTTGGGGCTTGGTTCAACAGGCGGGCCAGCTACATAAGCCGGCAGATTGATGTAGTCCCTTGTCGAATGTACATTCTTGATGTAGAAGTTGGACTTTTGCCTCAGTTTCGTCGACTGCAGCAAGGATACGGGCGGGAAGCAATTCTCGGCACCCAGGTGCCGCACTGCCATGCAGGCGCCGCACTGGGCCGCCGTGCCCTTGGCGGCGGTGCCCAGCTTGAGGTAGAATCACTCTCCCAGAGCTCGAGGGTGGGAAGAGTATCGAGGTCGCCTTCGCAGAAGGTGACGAAGGCAGCCAGCAGCACCACCGTGTTTGGCGTGAGGTGGTGCGGCTGGACTTGATAGATGTTGAGGAACGAGCGCAGGAAGCCGCTTGCCGGAAGGCCAAAGCCACGAAGAAAATGGGACCGGAAGGCGACATATTCGCCCTAATCCGGCACAGGCGAGATTTCCGCCTCGGGGGGGGGGGGGGGGGGGGAGGCACGCACCTTCACGTCCGTCTTGGGGGCAGCCGCCGTGTCAGATGAAGAAAGCAGAGATGGTCTTCATGGACGTTGGTTCCGTCCCAATCGCCGGCCCGTGCGCGTGCCATGGACTTCAGTGCTCGACGAAGGCACAACGCGGTGACGAACGGGAGAAACCACGCTGGAGCAAGGAAGCCGCAGCGAGAAGAGGCTTGGCGACAGTAGGCTGCGGCAGCGGAGAGGAGAAGAAGGAAAATGGCGAGGGCAAAGGAGGAGGAGGGCGTGCGTGCGTCTGCCGTGCCCCTCCTCCCCCTATTTATAGGCCCATGCGGTGGAGCCAAGGGGGCGAGAACATGGGTGGTCATGGGATTAACTGCTCCCACTCCCCCACAATCCCACATTTTACAGTACCGTAACGGCGTGTATTAACTGCGCCCCGGAAGCTCAATGGTCCGCCTCGGCCGTAGGGGATCTGCGCGCGTGTCGAGGCCCTGTAGAGGCGGGCCCTAGCCTACGGCAACGTCCCATCGCGTGCGTGGGATGGTAGGCCGGCCCAGCCTGCTGATGCCACATGGCGAGCTAGCTACGGGCAGCAAGCCTGACGTCCGGCTGGCAAACCACCTGGTCCCCGCCACGACGTTTCAAAATCACCAGGCAGCTTGCCTGGCCACGGCCGGCTCCTGGCAGTCAGTGCTTCAAAAGACGTACGATGCAAAGCTACCAGACCACTCGAAGTAGGAAGTTGTTGAGGCTTCTCGCCTTTTTCAGCCGTGGCGCCCCACCAGCTTCAGGGACTACTGTCAGAGTAAATGACCAAGGCTAGCCTCATCAGCCCCCATGGTATTTCAAGACATCGGGGCGGGCTGCGCCCCTCAAGCAACAAAGACAAAGGACCACCTTCTTGGGGCCGGTTGGTCCCAGCGGCCGGCTGCTAGAAGGCGGCGAAGCCCAGAACGCGGCAGCGAGGAGGGCCGACTCCCAGCAGGCGGCCCCTCACTCCCTCGAAGTTAGCACCTCATTACAATGATGAGACGGGGCGTGGCTACAGTACTGCCTGCCACCCCCGAATCCGAGGCTGAACGTGGCTACAGTGCAGCGAACCAGGCGGACGTCCCTCGCCCGGCGCCGCACTGTTGCCACACCACCCATGACATCATCATGGCAAAGATAGCCATGCTCCCACGACGGGCTGTCGGTACGGCCCATAGGCGGTGGGCCCTACCTGTCCGCAAGATGCCGAAAGATAGCAGGCCCTGATCAGTTGGCACGGGGGAGGCCCACTCTTAGTAGGCGGCCGCCCCCCTCCCTTGGATTCTATGCGTCATTAACTAGATAAGACGGGATGTGGCTACAATGAACGCCCACCAGGCCGCGGGACTATAGCCACGCTCCGCCGACAAAGCATGCATCATCAGTGGCACGACTATAGTGCTAAGTAGCCGGACAGGACCTGTGAGTGGCGGACATGGCCTGTCGGTCAAGGACAAGACAACCGGCGGGACCCACCAGGCGGCGGGCCCCAGCAGCTGGCGGAGAAGCCGGCGACCAGAGACACTGACGGCTGGGTCCCGCGCCCGGCTGTATTACCATTCTACCCCTGGGGGTAGGCCTATATAAACCCCCTGGGCACCCATGCAAAGGGTTCAGAACCTTAGTAGATTTACACACAAATATAGAGAGGGTAAGAGAGGCTAGCCTTGCTCATGTTCCTCCTCTAGCCAAACAGCTCAAGGAGCAACCTTGTAGGTACCTTACCGAGATAGTGATCATGCGAAGACCCCGCAGAGCAGGACTAGGAGTGTTATCTCCTATGACAGCCCCAAACCTGGGTATGATTCGCCGGCTTAGGCCTTCTCGTTCACTCCCACCTCTAGAGCCCGACGACGTTCTCTTGGCTCTCTCCATGATAAGCCATCCCTTGGCATATGTCGCTCCACAACCCCGACAATTCCACTATTAAGAAACCTATGGGAAGAATTAATGATGTTCTTATTGCTGCAAATAGGAATTATGTGCCCGTAGATTTTATTGTGCTTTATATAGATTGCAATCAGACATGTCCTATTATTCTTGGTAGACCTTTCCTTAGAACGATTGGTGCAATTATTGATATGAAAGAAGGAAACATTAGATTTCAATTTCCGTTCCGAAAGGGAATGGAACACTTTGCAAGAAAGAAAGTTAAGTTGCCATATGAATCTATTATGAGGGCTACTTATGGATTTAATACCAAAGATGACAATACCTATATCTATGTTTTATGTCTAGCTAGGGGCGTTAAACAATATTGCTTGTTAGGAGGCAACCCAATTTTATTTTTATGTTTTTATGTTTTTGCTTCTATTTTTCAACAAATACACATGATTACCTCTGTATTAATTGTGTTTTAGTATGTTAGTTAGTTTTTGAGCCAAGCAAGACCTTTGGGATGGTCTATGGTTATAGTTGATTTGATGTTGCTAAAAAACAAAAATGTCTGTGCTCATTGCCAGAATTTTAAAAAATCACAGAAACGAGCTTTTGATCTGAATTGTTCTACACAAGATTGATATACAAATTTCCCAAATTGTACTAATTTTTCATAATTTTTTGAGTTACAGAAGTATACGAAGTTTACAAATTACTACAGGCTGTTCTATTTTCGACAGAGTCTATTTTCTATGTGTTGTTTGCTTATTTTGATGAATCTGTGGGTAGTATCGGGGGCTATTAACCATGGAGAAGTTGGAATACAGTAGATGCTACACCAATATATATCTAGTATTAGTTCACAATAGTACCTAAAGTGGTGATTTATTTTTTAATACTAACGGAGCTTACGAGTTTTCTGTTGAGTTTTGTGTTGTGAAGTTCTCAAGTTTTGGGTAAAGATTTGATGGACTATTGAATAAGGAGTGGCAAGAGCCTAAGATTGGGGATGCCCAAGGAACCCTAAGGTAATATTCAAGGACAACCAAGCATCTAAGCTTGGGGATGCCCCGGATGGCATCCCGTCTTTCGTCTTCATTCCATCGGTAAATTTACTTGAGGCTATATTTTTATTCAGCACATGATATGTGTTTTGCTTGGAGCGTCTTGTATGATATGAGTCTTTGCTTTTTATTTTTCCACAATCATCCTTGTTGTACACACCTTTTGAGAGGGACACGCATGAATCATGAATTTAATAGAATACTCTATGTGCTTCAACTATATCTTTTGAGCTAGGCAGTTTTCTCTAGTGCTTCACTTATATATTTTTAGAGCATGGCGGTGGTTTTATTTTATAGAAATTTTTGAACTCTCATGCTTCACTTATATTATTTTGAGAGTCTTTAAACAGCATGGTAATTTGTTTAGGTTATGAATTTAGTCCTAATATGATGGGCATCCAAGAGGCATATAATGAAAACTTTCATATAAAGAGCATTGAATACTATAAGAAGTTTGATTCCTCACACATTGTTTTGAGATATAAAGATGGTGATATTAAAGTCATGCTAGTGAGTAATTGTGGATTGGTAGAAATACTTGTGTTAAAGTTTGTGATTCCCGTAGCATGCAAGTATGGTGAACCGTTATGTGACGAAGTGAGAGCATGATTTATTCTTTGATTGTCTTCCTTATGAGTGGCGGTCGAGGATGGGTGATGGTATTCTCCTACAAATCTATCCCCCTAGGAGCATGCGTGTAGTACTTTGTTTTGATAGCTAAGAAATTTTTGCAATAACTATGTGAGTTATTTATGAGTAATGTTGAGTCCATGGATTATAAGGACTCTCACCCTTCCACCATTGCTAGCCTCTATAGTAACGCGCAATTTTCGCCGGTGCATTAAACCCACCATATACACTTCCATAGCCATTCCGAGATATATTGCCATTCAACTTCCACCGTTCCATTTTATTATGACACATACCATCATTGTCATATTGCTTTGCATGATCATTGGATAGCTAGCACGATGTTTTCATGGCTTGTCCATTTTTTAATGTCATTGCTACGCTAGATCATTGCACATCCCGGTACACCACCAGAGACATTCATATAGAGCCCTATTTTGTTCTCGTATCAAGTTGTAATTCTTAAGTTGTAAGTAAATAAAACTGTGATGATCATCATTATTAGAGCATTGTCCCATGTGAGGTAAGTATGATGGAAGCTATGATTCCCTCACAAAGTTGGCATGAGTCTCTGGACTTCATAACAAAAATAAAAGAGGCCAAAGAAGCCAAGCAAAAAAGAAAAAAAAGAACAAATGAGAGAAAAAGAGAGAAGGGACAATGTTACTATCCTTTTCAACACTTGTGCTTCAAAATAGCACCATGTTCTTCATGATAGAGAGTCTTCTATTTTTTCACTTTCATATACGAGTAGGAATTTTTCATTATAGAACTTGGCTTGTATATTCCAATGATGGGCTTCCTCAAATTGCCCTGGGTCTTCATGAGCAAGCAAGTTGGATGCAATCCCTAATCACTCACATTGATATCTATCGATGGGTGTTTCCATAGCCCATTAATACACCTAGTTGATGTGAGACTTTCTCCTTATTTTTGTCTTCTCCACAACCACCATATTCTATTCCACCTATAGTGCTATATCCATGGCTCACGCTCATGCATTGCGTGAAAGTTGAAAAAGTTTGAGAACACCAAAAGAATGAAACAAATTCTTGGCTTGTCATCGGGGTTGTGCAAGATTAAATACTTCGTGTGATGAAGATGGAGCATAGTCACACTATATGATTTTGTAGGGATAACTTTATTTTGCCATGTTATTTTGAGAAGACATGATTGCTTTATTAGTAAGCTTGAAGTATTATTGTTTTTGTGTCATTATCAAACTTTTTTTTGAATCTTATGGAACTGAATATTCATGCCACAATTAATAAGATTACATGTATAAATATGTTAGTTAGCATTTCACACCAAAAAATTGTTTTTATCATGTACGTACTCGAGGACGAGTAGGAATTAAGGTTGGGGATGCTTGATACATCTCCAACGTATCTATAATTTTTTATTGTTCCATGCTATTATATTATCTGTTTTGGATGTTTTATATGCATTAATATGCTATTTTATATTATTTTTGGGACTAACGTATTAACCTAGAGCCCAGTGCCAGTTTTTATTTTTTCCTTGTTTTTGAGTTTTACAGAAAAAGAATACCAAACGGAGTCCAAATGGAATAAACCTTTCACAATTATTTTTTTTGATAGAAAGACTGTAAGGGAACCCCCTACAGCATAATTGATGCAACAAACCCAAATTGCAAGTACCAAGCCTTGAACCTGGGTGGGTGGGAAGGCATCAGCCCCTTCCCACCCAGAGGACTTGGAGAGGGGGCCATAAGGTTCCCGAGGAGGCCACAAGCCTGCTAGAAGTGCCCTAGGGGAGGGGCCCTGAGGGCATGTGAGCCCCTCGGGAGTCCTCCAACCCTAGTATTTGCACTATAAATTCAGAAATATTCCCCCAACATAAGAGGCATCCACCAAAATACTTTTCTGCCACCGCAAGCCTCTGTTCCCATGAGATCCCATCTTGGGCCCTTTTCCGGCACCCTGCCAAAGGAGGATTCGATCACGGAGGACCTGATGCACAGCATCCTACGGACATCACTATGTCAGGAGTTCGCTTGTCAAGTGACACGTGCCACATCTACTTCACATACATAAAGGTGAATCATCCCCTTTACACGTGCTCACTTTACCCCTTCGAGGATGGTATACTACTTGACACTTCTCCCATGTGCATGCATAGGTATTGCCTGAGCTTCACGGATGTTGAGGAGGAGTGCAAATGCCAGGGAACAACTACACCATCCGAGAGGGAAGCCTGGAAGAGAATACAGAAGAAGATGATGCCGTTGAAGCTACAGCGGCTGGACATTCAGCGCGTGTGCAGCCATGCAGGAGCTGCACTAACAGACGGCTGTAGCATCAGCAGCCAGACATCTGGCCCATGTGCCCGAACATCCGGTGCAACGCCAAAGCCCGGACATCCGGCATCGCCCTGTAAAATCCGGCGCGAGGCATCCGAAGCCAGAAGGTCACCCGGCTAAGGCCAAACATCCGCCTGATCGCCCCGGACATCCAGCGTCTCACGGGCGCCTAGACGTCGGCCCCCCCCAGCATTAGTTTAGCTCATATGATAGATAGAGCTTTGCTCATCCACTTGACACCTAATCCATTGGAGGCCAAGCCCTCCATCTAGGAGAAGAATCCCCCAAGTGGATTCAAGCCCTCCACCTAGGAGAAGATCCCCTAGTGGATTCAGGACCTCCTCTTGGAGAAGAACTAGCTACTTGTATCTTTCCTTTGTCGTCTATGGATCTTGTGATCTCTTTGTGTTCATGAATCTAGCATATGTGTGATTTGATCAAGTCAATTTGAGTGTTTCCTCTTGTTTTCCCTCTTGTGTTCTTCGTGTGTTTGTCGTGTTCTTCGTGGAATCCCCTCCAAATCATGAAATATCGGCCCTAGGGTTTCCACCCTACATAATCTTGGTATCGTGAGCCACGTTGATCACGAATTTGGAGCCCCTACCACCACTTTCTAGCCTTCTTTTGCTTGATTTCGTCCTAAATTCAAAAATCCCCACCAAAAATAGCCCCCAATTTTTTTGTGATTTGTTAGTTTGATGATGTTTTGTTGATTTTGATCCCTGGATTCGTTGTCTTGAGTACATCTAGCTTCTCCCAAATTTGCCCCACTTCCCATCCATGAAATCTCTCCAATTTTTTTGACCTGGAAATCTCTCCAATTTTGCCCCTGGAATCATCAATTTCCACCCCAAACGTGATCGAGAATCATCAAGCCGGACATCTGGACCCCTAGCTGGACATCCAGCTCCTGGAGCACAAAATCTGCATGGTTCTGGACATTATCTATGAATATTATTTGAGTCCTCTCTGAACTCTTTTATGCATGATTAAATATCTTTGTATTTATCTTTGAATTATCAGTTTAGTTTGGCCAACTAGATTGTTTTTTTCTTGCAATGGGAGAGGTGCTTAGTTTTGGGTTCAATCTTACGGTGTCCTCACCCAGTGACAGAGTAGGGGTAGCGAGGCATGTATTGTATTGTTGCCATCAAGGATAAAAAGATGGCGTTTTCATCATATTGCTTGAGTTTATCCCTCTAAATCATGTCATCTTACTTAAGGTGTTACTCCGTTCTTATGAACTTAATACTCTAGATGCATGCTGGATAGCGGTAGATGTGTGGAGCAACAATAATAGATGCATAATCATTTCGATATGCTTGACACGAACGTTATGCCTATATTCATGATCATTGCCTTAGATATCATCATGACTTTGCGCTTTTCTATCAATTGCTCGACAATAATTTGTTTACCCTTCATATGTTTTCTTTCAAGAGAGGAGCCTCTAGTGAAACCTATGGCCCCGGGTCTATTTTCCATCATATATTTTCAGATCTATAAACCAAAAACCCAAAAATAACTTGCTGCAATTTATTTATATTTACTTTAGTTTGCTCTTTTATTTATCTTTTATACCTATCTCTATCAGATCTCACTCTTGTTCGTGACAGTGAAGGGATTGACAGCCCCTTTTTCGTGTTGTGTGCAAGTGTTTGTTAGTTTGTGCAGGTGCATAGATTGGACACTTGCTTGTGCCTCCTACTTGATTGATACCTTGGATCTTAACTGAGGCAAATACTTATATCCACTTTGCTGCATCACCCTTCCCTCTTCAAGGGAAAAATCAACGCAATCTGAAGATGTAGCACCACTCATGGTGGCTTATCATCAAGAGGTGACTAACATTGTTGGACACTTTAAAGGTTATAAAGTTGATCACATCGATCATCGACTTAATGAGGCGGCTGATGCTTTGTCACGGCTAGGTTCTCAGCTTAAGCCGGTTCCTCTCAATGTATTCCTTGATGTTTTGCATAATCCCTCTGACAAGTTATCTTCAGAAGAAGACCTGGTTGTCCCTGGCCTAGAGGGACCACTGGTAGCGGCTCTACGTGCTACTCCAGACTGGACAGGGTCATCTCTTGTTTATTTAACCCGGGGTGAGCTTTTAGAGATGACCTTTTTGCATGTCAGATTATCCGTCGTTTTAAGTCCATGACTATCATCAACGGCGAGTTACACAGATGCAGTGTGATGGGTGTTTTTCAATTTTATGTTTCTCCTAAGGAGGGATGTGAAATTTTACAAGAAATCCATGCTGGTGATCGTGGTCATCATGGTAGGTCAAGATCTCTGGTGGCCAAAGCTTTTCGTCATGGTTTTTACTGGTTAACGACTCATGCTGATGTAGAGGACATAGTTCGCAAATGTGATGGTTGCCAGAAATTTGCAAGACAAGTTCATCTGACGTCTCAAGAATTGAGAATGATTCCAATTACATGGTCGTTCGCAGTCTAAGGGCTTGATATGGTTTGGCCGTTAAAAATGTCCAAGGATAAAAAGACTCACCTATTGGTTGCAGTTGATAAGTTCACCAAGTGGGTTGAAGTAGAGCCAGTTAGTAATTGTGAGGCGGCTATTGCAGTTTAGTTTGTCAAGAAGCTGATTTTACGCTTTGTTGTCCTCATAGTATCATCACTGATAATGGAACAAATTTTGTCTAAAGGTGCTATGAAAGAATTTTGTTAGAAAGAGCACATCAGTCTTGATGTTTCATCTGTTGCACATCCGCAATCCAATGGTCAGGCAGAATGTGCTAACTAGCAGATCTTGAGAGTAACTAAACCCTGGCTCATGGTTCCTTGAAGACGAACTCGGGGTTGTTGGGTGGAAGATCTTCCTTCGGTTCTTTGGAGCATCAGGACCACCCCAACAGATCAACAAGTTAAACACCTTTCTTCATGGTTTATGGTGCTGAAGCAGTTCTCGCAAGTGATATTCATCATGACTCACCCAGAGTGGCGACTTATGTGGAGATTGATAATGAGACGATGCGTCAGAATGCTTTGGATGCTCTCGTGGAGGAGCGTGATCTTGCGGTGGCTCATTCAAAAATCTATCAACAAGACCTACCAATAGGAGTTGGGATCCAACCAGGTCTAGCACATAGGTTGTAGGGGTGGGAGGGGGCTTGGCATGGAGGAAGGCGAGGTCGCCGGCACTGGGGCGCCATCACGCGCGCGCGCGAGGGAGAGAGAGAGAGAGATAGAGAGAGAGAGAGGGAGAGAGAGAGAGGGGGAGAGGGAGAGAGGGAGAGAGAGAGCGCAAGAGGTGGTGGCTAGGGTTAGGTCTCCTGGCTCCCTTTAGGAAGCCAAGAAAATATGATTGCTTCTGCATAACTTGAAACGAGTCCTTACATGAGTTTATATAATCTCCAAATAAGATAACTGGGCTAGGCCCCTAACTGCCTGGGCTCTAGTATATGTCGGTCATAACATCTCTCCCCGCCTGCACAAACAGCTCGTCCTCGAGCTAGAAGGCGGGGAAGCGCTTGAGGAACCCCTCAAGGTGATCAACGGGCACTAAAAACCTCTGTGTCAGCTCAGGCGGGCAGGTCACCAAGCCTGGTGACGGCGGTATCCTCCTTAGTGTAGTCTGCAGCCTCCAGGTAGAAGAGTCACGGGCAGACGTGACCGGGCACATAGGGGTCATCACAGCTGAAGCACAACCCTTGGCGGAGATGCTCGAGTTTCTCGACCGGGGTGAGCTGGCGGAACTAGCGCGTCGCGGACTCGACGAGGGGTGCCGCGGAAGCCTGAGCAAGCCGACCATGCACGGGAACTTCCGGCCAGGGCGGCGGCCCAGCGGCCCGGGGCAGTTGAGGGAGTCCTGGATTAGGGGGTCCTCGGGTGTCTAGACTATTTGATATGGGCCGGACTAATGGGCCGTGAAGAAGACTTTCCCCAGTGTTCGGGTAGGACTCCTATATGCGTAGAAGGCAAGCTTGGTGTCCAAATATGTTATTTCCTTCCCCCACAAAATGACTCTGTACAACCCTCGATCCCTCCGATGTGCATATAAACCAGAGGGTTTAGTCCATAGAGGCTATCAGAATTCTCAAAGGGTAGACAACTAGGGTTTAGCCATTATGATCTCGAGGTAGATCTACTCTTGTAACCCCTATACTCATCGAATACAATCAGGCATGACGTAGGGTTTTACCTCCATTAAGAGGGTCCGAACCTGGATAAACATTATGTCCCACTTGTCCCTTGTTACCGTCAATCCTCAAACGCATAGTTCGGGACCCCCTACACGAGATCTGCCGATTTTAACACCAACATTGGTGCTTTCATTGAGAATTCCACTGTGTCGTCGATAGAAGGATCCATGGCTCAACCTGTCATCGGTGACGATGATATTTCTGAGGAGACTTTCCTCCCTAGTCAACTCTTTGTGTTTGGCGGCTTCGCTCTGCGTGCCAATTCAACTGGCCACCTCGAGCAGATGGACGGCTACACCCCTGGTCACCAGATTAGGTTTGGGAGCTTGAATTACATCGCCGATATCCGAAGAGACTTGATCTTCGAAGGGTTCTCGGCCTCAGCCGCCGCTCCTCATCTACATGAAGGAGCTCATCGGATTCGTCATCAGATTCCGTTCAAGGATCAACTCTCGTGCCTGCCCTGTCCTTAAATCTAGAGCGGACCACTCTGTCCGAAGAAGGGAAGATAAGCCCCGCCGGACTCTCTCCCATTATGGAGCTCCCTACCGGAGACCCACAGGTGACCATGTCGTCAGCAGGCCCGAAGTCAAACATGACTCTCCCTGTCATCGGAAAGCTGGACTCATCTCTAGATGTCAACTCCGAGCTCTTGAAATCTGTGTCCATAAAGCACGGTCAAGTGGTGATTACCAGACCTAGCTTCGCAGATCCTCGGTCACCTATCCAGCTTTCGCTTCTAAACGAGGCTCTAACCCTAATGCGATATCTTGCCATCACGGAAGCACCACTTCCAAACTACGCCTAGTTTGAACTAGGGGCTGAGAGCAGGGTATTTTATGTCTCACCCACCACCCACTTAATAGCCACTATTAAGGACCTAACCAACATGCAAGACTATGCCTCCGAAGACATCAACGGTATGGATGACGATGCCAGAGCTGAACCAGGCCAAAACCCACCCATCACTGGGCGTTGGACGACCACTTCTACTTACGACGTATACATGGTGGATATGCCCGAGAAGAAGGATGATGATGGCACTCAAGATCCGATTGAGGTCAAGCCCGTCGAAGCACCACCAAAGCGCCGACATCAGCGGCGCCGCTCACGATCGCGTCGGGAGAAGGAAAGCAATACCGGCACCGGACACAATGATACTCCGGAGAATGCCGAAGATGCCGACCAACCCGTTGAACCTGTGTTCAAACGGGATGAAAGGGAAGAAGGCCAATACATCCCCGAACACGTCGATCATGAAGATTCGGAGGACAATAATTATTTACCTGCCTCCGAAGAGGATGTCAGCCTTAGCAACGAGGATTTCAGCGTGCTAGAGGAACCCCTCGAACAAGAATGCTTCAAGCGACAGCTAATCGCTATTGCAAGGAGCCTGAAAAAGAAACAACAACAGCTCCAAGCCAAATAAGATACGCTCAACGACAGACGGACCAAGGTCCTAGCTGCCGAGGAATACGACCTCGAGCGCCTGACACAGAGCTACCCAAAATGCAGGCTACTACCACAATTCGACGACGAGGCCCTTGAGCCAATACTGTCAAGATACAATCATGCCGATGAGCCGGACCAACCACCACGTGGACGGTACAAAGTGGCCAATTATGCCGAACACCAGTCCACACCACCTCGCTATATAGGCAAAGAGGCAGCGGCATTAGGCTACACGTACGGCTTACGTCAGGACCTGGACAATAGAGCCGGCCAGACCAGATCAATCTTCAGAGCAAGGGGACTGATATGTCCATTTTGCATCATGTTTTCCTACTGTTGTTTATGATGTTTTTATCCATAATAATGCTTTTTGGAGTAATTCTAATGCCTTCTCTCTCATAATATGCAAGGTATACACAAAGAGGGAGAATTCGGGTAGCTGGAAATCTGGACCTAAAAAAGCTACGTCAGGCTACCTATTCTGCACAACTCCAAACAAGATGAAACTTAACGGAGAATTTTTATGGAATATATGATGAATATTGGACCAAATAAGTACCGGAGGAGTGATAACCCACAAGTATAGGGGATCAATTGTAGCCTCTTTCGATAAGTAAGAGTGTCGAACCCAATGCGGAGCTAAAGGTTGAACAAATATTCCCTAAAGTTCTACCGATCACTGATACAACTCTACACACGCTTAACATTCGCTTTACCTAGAACAAGTATGAAACTAGAAGTACTTTGTAGGTGTAACGGTATAGGTTTGCAAGAATATAAAGAGCACGTAAATAAAAACTAGGGGCTGTTTTAGGTAAAGAAGCAATAAAGTTAGTATAGCGAGTGTGGAAAAGTGGTGGTAGGAGTTGCGAAATTGTCCCTAAGCAATTGACTACTTTACTAGACCGATAGCAAGTTTTATGTGAGAGAGGCCACTGCTAGCATGTCATCCCTGACTTGGAATTCTATGCACTTAAGATTGGAACTATTAGCAAGCATCCGCAACTACTAACATTCACTACGGTAAAACCCAACCATAGCATTAAGATATATTGGTCCCCCTTCAATCCCGTATGCATCAATTTCTATGCTAGGTTGAAGCTTCTGTCACTCTTGCCATCCAATACATAGTCCTATCAACATACAACTAACCATATGGTGTGATCCACGCGCGCGCTCATATGATGGGCACGAAAGGACAACAACATAACCACAAGCAAATTAAATCAATCATAGCAATTCACCAATTACCGATAGGACAACGAAAATCTACTCAGACATCATAGGATGGCAACACATCTTTGGATAATAATATGAAGCATAAAACACCATGTTCAAGTAGAGGGTATAGCGGGTTGCGGGAGAGTGGACCGCTGTAGATAGATGGGGGAAGGTGATGAAGATGTTGGTGAAGAAGATATAGGTGTTGGTGTAGATTGCGGTGATGATGATGGCCCCGGCGGCATTCTGGCGCCACCGGAAGAGAGGGGGAGAGGGCCCGCCTTCTTATTCTTCTTGCTTGACCTTCTCCCTAGATGGGAGAAGGGTTTCCCCTCTGGTCCTTGGCTTCCATGGCGGCGGAGGGGTGGGAGACCCTCCGAGATTGGATCTGTCTCTCTTTGTTTCTGCGTTTTTGATTCCGGCCTTTCACCGTTTCTTATATTCCCGGAGATCCATAATTCCGATTGGGCTGAAATTTTAACACGATTTCTATCCAGATATTGGCTTTCTTGCGGCAAAAGGGCACCAACCGCCTTACGGGGTGGCCACGAGGGCCAAGGGCCCGCCCCCTGCCTCGTGGCCCCCTCGGGCATCTTCTCACATTGATTCTTCTTCCCAAAAATCACATATATTCCAAAAGAAAATCTACGTTAGTTTTTATCCCATTTGGACTCTGTTTGATATGGATTTTCTATGAAACAAAAAACATGCAACAAACAGGAACTGGCACTGGGCACTGGATCAATATGTTAGTCCCAAACATAGTATAAAAAGTTGCCAAAAGCATGTAAAAGTTGTAGAATATTGGCATGGAACAATCAAAAATTATAGATACGACAGACACATATCAAGGAGGCCCACCAGGTGGGCACAACCCACTTGGGCGCGCCAGGGAGCCCAGGCGCGCCAGGGAGCCCAGGCGCGCCCTGGTGGGTTGTGCTCACCTAGGCTCATCTCCGGTGCCCATCTTCTGGTATATAAGTCATTTTGACCTAGAAAAAAATAGGGAGAGGACTTTCGGGAGGGAGCGCCGCTGTCTCTAGGCAGAACTTGGGTAGGAGCACTTTCGCCCTCCGGCGGAGCGATTCCACCGGGGGAACTTCCCTCCCGGAGAGGGAAATCATCGTCATCATCATCACCAATAACTCTCCCATCTTGGGGAGGGAAATCTACATCAACATCTTCAACAACACCATCTCATCTCAAACCCTAGTTCATCTCTTGTGTTCAAACTTATTACTGGAACTACAGATTGGTGCTTGTGGTTGATTAGTAGTGTTGATTACATCTTGTAGTTGATTACTATATGGTTTATTTGGTGGAAGATTATATGTTCATATCCAACATGCTATTTAATACCACTATGATCTTGAGCATGATTATCATTTATGACTAGTTACTTTTGTTCTGGAGGTCATGGGAGAAATCATGTTGCAAGTAATCATGTGAACTTGATATGTGTTCGATAGTTTGATAGTATGTATGTTGTGATTCCCATAGTGATGTCATGTGAACGTAGACTACATGACACTTCACCATATTTGGGCCTAAGGAAATGCATTGTGGAGTAGCAATTAGATGATGGGTTGCGAGAGTGACAGGATCTTAATACTTAATGCTTGCGGGAGGGTTAATCATAAGTAGGAGGTTTGTTCAAGCAAGAGCAGCACCTAAGAAATGGTCCACCCACATATCAAATTATCAAAGTAGCGAACACGAATCAAGCCAACATGGTGAAAGTGACTAGATGAAAATCCCGTGTACCATCAAGAACGCTTTGCTTCTCATAAGGAAACGTTTTGGCCTGTTCTTTGCCTCAAAGGATTGGTCTACCTTGCTGCACTTTTGTTACTATTATCGTTGCTTGTTCGTTACAAATTATCTTGCTATCAAACTACTCTGTTTCTTACAATTTCAGCACTTGCAGACATTACCTTGCTGAAAACCACTTGTCATTTCCTTCTGCTCATCGTTTGGTTCTACACTCTTACATATCGAAAAGAGATACAATTGATCCCCTATACTTGTGTATCATCAAGGCTATTTTCTGGCACCGTTGCCGGGGAGTGAAGCACCTTTGGTAAGTAGAATTTGGTAAGTAAACACTTATACAGGGTGCTGAAATTTATTGTCACTTGTTACTATGGAAAGCAATGCTTTGAGGGGTTTGTTCGGGGTACCTTCACCACGACCGGAACCACAATTAGCTACCCCCAACCTACTGCACCTATTGAAAATATTAAATATTAAATTCCTTCGGGTATGATAGAACAAGTGCTAGCTAATCCTTATGCAGGAGACAGAACCGAACATCCTGATATGCACTTGATATATGTAGAACAAATTTATGGATTGTTCAGGCTTGCAGGTTTACCCGGAGATGAAGTTATGAAGAAGGTTTTCCCTTTATCTTTGAAGGGAAAAGCATTGGCATGGTATAGGCTATGCAATGATATTGGATCCTGGAACTGGAATCGATTGAAATTGGAGTTCCATCAAACATTTTATCCTATGCATCTAGTTCATCGTGATTGGAATTATATATATAATTTTTGGCCTCATGAAGGAGAAAGTATCGCTCTAGCTTGCAGGAGGCTTAAGTCAATGTTACACCTATGCCCCAATCATGAGCTCTCAAGAGAAATTTTATCCAGAATTTTTATGCTTGACTTTGTCGTAATGATCAAACCATGCTTGATACTTCTTGCGCTGGTTCTTTTATGAAGAAGACTGTTGAATTCCGGTGGGATCTTTTGGAAAGAATTAAATGCAACTCTGAAGATTGGGAGCTCGATGAAGGTAAAGAGTGAGGTATTAAACTTAAGTATGATTGTGATAAATCTTTTATGAATACCGATGCTTTTCAAAAGTTTAGCACTAAATATGGACTTGACTCTCAGATAGTAGCTTCCTTTTGGGAATCATTTGCTACCCATGTTGATCTCCCCAAAGATAAGTGGTTTAAATATCACCCACCTATTAAATAAGAAATTAAAGAACCAGCACTAGTTAAAGAAGAAACTATAATTTATAATGTTGATCCAGTTGTTCCTACTTCTTATATTGAGAAACCACCTTTCCATGTTAGGATAAAGGAACATGCTAAAGTCTCAACTGTGGTCAACAAAAGCTATATTAGAACACCTAAACCTGATGAACAAGTTGAAGTAGAATCTAGTATTGCTATGGTTGATGATCTCTTGGAAGAAAATGTAGATGGGCATGTTATTTACTTATGTGGAATTGCCAAACCTAATAAAAACGATAAACATAGACCTGTTGTTGGCATGCCCGTTGTCTCAGTTAAAATAGGAGATCACTATTGTCATGGTTTATATGACATAGGTGCTAGCGTGAGTGCTCTTCCTTATTCTTTATATCAAGAAATTGTGAATGACATAGCACCAACAGAGATAAGACATAAATGTTACTATCAAACTTGCTAATAGAGACACTATATCACCAATTGGGATTGTTAGAGATGTTGAAGTCTTGTGTGGGAAAATAAAATACCCTACTTATTTTCTTTTTCTTGGTTCCCCACAAGATGAATTTTGTCCCATTACTTTTGGTAGACCTTTCTTGAACACCGTTAATGCTAGAATAGACTGTGAGAAACAAAGTGTCGGTGTTAGTTTTGGTGATGAGTCTCATGAGTTTAATTTTTCCAAGTTTAGTAGAAAGCTTCATGAAAAAGAATTGCCTAGTGAGGATGAAATAATTGGTCTTGCTTCAATTGCTGTGCCTCCTACTGATCCATTAGAACAATATTTGCTAGACCATGAAAATGATTTACATATGCATGAAAGAAATGAAATAGATAAGATTTTCTTTGAACAACATCCTCTGCTTAAACACAATTTGCCTATTGAAACTCTAGGAGGTCCTCCTCCACCTAAAGGTGATCCTATGTTTGAAATAAAACAAATGACAGACACTTTGAAATATGCTTATCTTGATGAAAAGAACATGTATCCTATTATTATTAGTGCTAACCTTTCAGAACATGAAGAAGAAAGATTATTGAAAGTTCTAAGGAAGCACCGAGCTGCTATGGGATATACTCTTGATGATATAAAGGGCATTAGTCCCACTCTATGTGAGCAGAAAATTAATATGGAACCTGATGCTAAACCCTTTGTTGATCACCAACGTCGGTTAAATCCAAAAATGAAGGAAGTGGTAAGAACGGACATCTTAAAACTTATGGAAGCAGGTATAATCTATCCCATAGCTGATAGTAGATGGGTAAGTCTTGTTCATTGTGTCCCTAAAAAGGGAGGCATTGCTGTTGTTCCTAATGATAAGAATGAACTTATTCCACAAAGAATTGTTACAACTTATAGAATTGTAATTGATTTTAGAAAATTAAACAAAGCAACTAGAAAAGATCATTACCCTCTGCCTTTTATTGATCAAATGCTAGAAAGATTATCTAAACACACACGTTCTTGCTTCCATGATGGATATTCTGGTTTTCATAAATACCTGTTTCTCAACCTGATCAAGAAAAGACCACTTTTACTTGTCCCTTTGGAAATTATGCTTAGAGACGTATGCCTTTTGGTTTATGCAATGCACCTGCTACCTTTCAAAGATGTATGAGTGATATATTCTCTCACTTTTGTGAAAAGATTGTTGAGGTTTTCATGGATGATTTCTCTGTTTATGGGAAGTCTTTTGATGATTGTGTAAGCAATCTTGATCGAGTTTTGCCGAGATGTGAACAAAAAAAAATCTTGCCTTGAATTGGGAGAAGTGCCACTTTATGGTTAATGAAGGCATTGTCTTGGATCATAAAATTTCTGAAAGAGGTATTGAAGTGGACAAAGCTAAGGTTGATGCAATTGAGAAAATGCCATGTCCTAAAGATATCAAAGGTATTCGTAGTTTCCTAGGTCATGCTAGTTTCTATAGGAGATTTATCAAAGACTTTTCTAAACTTTCTAGGCCTCTTACGAATCTTTTGCAAAAGGATATTCCTTTTGTTTTTGATGATGATTGTTTAGAAGCCTTTGAAACACTCAAGAAAGCCTTAATTTCTGCACCTATTGTTCAACCACCTGATTGGAACTTGCCTTTTGAAATTATGTGTGATGCTAGTGATTATGCTGTTGGTGTTGTTCTAGGACAAAGGGTTGATAAGAAACTAAATGTTATTCATTATCCTAGTAAAACTCTAGACAGTGCTCAACAAAATTATGCCACTACTGAAAAATAATTCTTAGCATTGGTGTTTGCTTGTGATAAATTTAGATCTTACACTGTTGATTCAAAAGTAATTGTTCACACCGATCATGCTGCTATTAAATGTCTTATGGAAAAGAAAGATGATCAACCTAGACTTATTCGATGGGTTCTCTTGCTACAATAATTTGATTTACATGTCACTAATAGAAAAGGAGCTGAGAACCCCATAGCTGATAACTTGTCTAGGCTTGAAAGTGTGCCTGATGACCCACTGCCTATTGATGATAGTTTTCCTGATGAGCAGTTAACTGCAATAAATGCTTCTCACAACACTCCTTGGTATTCTGACTATGCTAATTACATTGTTGTTAAATATTTACCACCTAGTTTTACATATCAACAAAACAAAAAATTCTTCTAAGACACTACTTTTGGGATGACCCGCATCTTTATAAAGAAGGAGTAGATGGTATTATTAGACGTTGTGTACCTGAGCATGAACAAGGACAAATCCTACAGAAATGTCACTCTGAAGCTTATGGAGGGCATCATGCTGGAGATAGAACTGCTCACAAGGTATTGCAATCTGGATTTTATTGGCCTACTCTCTTCAAGGGTGACCGTAAGTTCATCTTATCTTGTGATGAATGCCAAAGAATAGGTAATATCGGTAAGCATCAAGAAATGCCTATGGATTATTCACTTGCTATTGAACCATTTGATGTTTGGGGATTTGATTACATGGGAACCTTTCCTTCCTCTAATTGGTATACACATATTTTGGTTATTGTTGATTATGTTACTAAATGGGTAGAAGCTATTCCAACCAGTAGTGTTGATCACAACACCTCTATTAAAATGCCTAAGGAAGTTATTTTCCCAAGGTTTGGAGTCCCTACATATTTAATGATTGATGGTGGTTCACACTTAATTCATGGTGCTTTCCCTAAAATGCTTTCCAAGTATGATGTTAACCATAGAATTGCATCACCTTATCATCCTTAGTCTAGTGGTCAAGTTGAACTTAGCAATAGAGAAATAAAGTTAGATTTGCAAAAGGCTGTCAATAGGTCCAGGAGAATTAGTCTAAGAAATTAGATGATGCACTTTGGGCTTATATAACAACATACAAAAATCCTATGGGTATGTCCTTATAAAATGGTTTATGGATAAGCTTGGCATTTGCCTCTTGAATTAGAACATAAAGCATATTGGGCAATCAAAGAACTCAACTATGATTTCAAACTTGCCGACGAAAAGAGGTTATTTGATATTACATCATTAGATGAATGGAGAACCCAAGCTTATGAAAATGCCAAGTTGTTTAAAGAAAAAGTCAAATGGTGGCATGATAAGAGAATCCAAAAGCGTGAGTTGAAAGTAGGAGAATATGTTCTTTTTTACAACTCTCATTTCAGATTATTTGCAAGAAAACTCCTCTCAAAATGGGAAGGCCCCTATGTCATCGAGGAGGTTTATCATTCTAGAGCCATCAAAATAAATAATGCCGAAGGTACTAACTCGAAGGTTGTTAACGATAACGAATAAAACATTATATATCAGGTACGCCCATTAATTTTGAAAGTAATATTATCCAAACTTTGAGACTGGAAGAACATATAAAAGAATCCTTCCGAAACACTCCAGAATTGTGAAAATAAGGAGGTACGTGATACGGTAAGTAAAGGACTCCAAAAAATCCGCAAAAATATTTTTTGTCAGTTTTGGAGTATTTAGAAAAATAGGAAAATAAGAAACTTCCAGGAAGCGTACCCTAGTGGGCACAAGACACTAGGGCGCGCGTGCTTGCCAAGCGCGCCCAGGTGGGTTGTGCCCACCTGGGGTACCTTCTGGACTCCGTTTTTCTACAGCTTGCTTGTTTCCCGAGATAAAAAAATCTTCATATACCCCCCGAACCTATTGACCACTGTATCATAGAATTTTTTTTGTTTTCTTTTCCTTGTTGTTTTCCTGATAGATCTGAAAATATGTCATCCCAAGACTCTGAAGGTGAGAGCTATGTGTAGCGATCCGACCTCAGACGGTCAAATCTATGTGTTCAGTGTCATTCCTGGATCGGTAATGCTGACACACACACAGTACTCGAAGGATTTATAACAGAGTAGCAATCACACACTTATTACATCGAATGTCTCAAAAGAGAACTCATTACAATAAATATGGCTTAAGGCCATCTAAATAAGATAACAGCGGAAGGCTTGGAAGATAAAGTGAGTCCATCAACTCCAATGGCATAGCTGAGTGCTTGACAAACGACCTAGCGCACCTTACTCCTCATCTGAAAAGTATGCAACATGATATGTTATAGCCCGAAAATGGGTCAGCACATGGAATATGCTGGCAATATAACAAAGTAGAGCAATGAACAGATAAATGCTATTAATATATGCATATATGGATTGTGGAGGCTCTATGGTCATAATGTTTTTGCGAAAAGCCAATTTTTTCCTACAACAAAGGAATATATTTTATTTAACTATCATTGTGGTTGAAACATTGAGAATGGTACCCCCATCTCAATCCCAATTAAAAAATGTACATTAGCAACCCAACAAATTAATTTAGAGTGATGAGATCAAACCAATAATTCAAGTACCAGATACTCAAGATGTCCATAACCGGGGACACGGCTAACCATGATTAGTTTGTACACTCTGCAAAGGTTTGCACACTTTTCGCCACAAGACTCGATCTCCTCCGTCGGATTTCTCGCACTACATGGTGTTTGAGAAACGGATGACCAAGACACAGTCTTTCAGAAGCATTAACTCTAACCCCGGGTAGACTGTACCTACCTACATCCCCTACATATGCTAGCCTACCACTTGAAGAGGTCATGCAACATACTCAACTATGCTAGAGCCCATAATAGCTTGTGGCTATACACAAAAGTTTCTAGCATCAATAATCTTATGATCCCTTTGAGCCTAGGTGGCGGACCATAGGAGGATCACACGGTATAACCTCGGGATCTTCTAGGACAACACTGGTATAACCCCAGGTGCCCTAAACCAACAATCCACCCAGATGTGTATTGAAGTTGCCTCCTTAAGTTAAACCATTAAATAAACAATCTCACATCTGTCATGGATACACTCAAACCCAATCCACATCTACGAGCATAGCATAGCAATATGAGCATAACATAGAAGTAACTCCCAAGGTTTGATAATAAAACATGTAATAGGTTCTACCTCATCATATACTTCCCAATACCCACAAGTTAAACACATCCTAATCATGCCGTGTTTGAGGATTGTAACTAATGCATAAAAACTGGGTATGAAAAGAGTATGATCAATGTGTTACTTGCCTTGCCGACGATCCGCAAAACCTAGTGACTCATAGTAGCATGCTTCGCACTCCGAGAATTCTATCGCAAACAAACAATAGCATACATAAGCACTCTAGAAAAGATGCACGGGTAAAACTCAAATAAGAAGATATAACAAGAAAGTTCAACTGAAGAACTCCGGTTCGCAAAAAGAATCAAATCAAACAGAGCAACGAAACTCAAACTACGAAAGAAACAAGATCCGTTTACTAATCTGGACTAAAGTCAAATTTTACAGTATGAAAATCTTGTTCAAGTTGGTTAAACAGAAAGAGGGATTCGAGACGAAGATCTGGGCGCTTGTTTCACCTGATTTGAATAAACGAGTGAAAAGATAAACTAAAACGAAGATCAGGGCAGAAATCGCGATCGAAAATAATCACGGAAAAACCCTGGAAAATAAAACGAGACGAACAGGCTAACGAACGAACGTTCGCTGTCTGTAGCTAACTGACGAACAGCATTTGTTAAAACCAATGTTCGGACGAACGTCCGCTATATAACTAAACTGAAGAAAACCGAACAAAAACCAATCTAAAAAATTAAAACCGATCTATGGTTTTTACCGAAAACAGAACTGACGAAAACCGGCGAAGAAAACCGGCAGCGCGAACTCCGGTGGGCGGCGGCGGCGAGGCGGCGGGCGGCGGCGAGGTGACGAGCGGCGGCGCAGGAGGCAGCGCGGCAGTGGGCGGTGTGCGCGGCGGCGGCGGCTGGGCGACGCTAGGGTTAGGGTTTGGGGCGGCGGCGACTTGGCCTCGGGGCGCCTCGGGCTTAGGCTTATAAAGCCTGAGCTCGGACGAGTCCGGCTCGGGCACGACCTAATAGGTCGGTTGACTTTTAAAAAAAAATCCTGACGCGGAAAAACTAACAAATGAAATACTAAACTGAGTCCAAAAATTCTGAAATAAATTTTCATGGTCCTCTAATAATATTGCGGACAAAGTGAACATTTATTTGGGCCTCTAATGAAATTTTGAAAAGCGCATATTTTTCCTAATTAAA
This sequence comes from Triticum aestivum, assembly GCF_018294505.1. NCBI lineage: Eukaryota > Viridiplantae > Streptophyta > Magnoliopsida > Poales > Poaceae > Triticum > Triticum aestivum. Next base: position 244,492,705 of record NC_057806.1, read on the forward strand.
AATAAAATAACAATAAAATCCAAATAAAATTATTTATTTGGTTTTAATCATTTTTCCTCCAATATTTCTTTTATTTTGGAGAATTCATGTTATCTCCTCTCATATATTTTTAATATGAAATATTTTCGAAGCGGAAAATAATTAAAACCAAAAGATCCTTATTTCGATATTTGAAAAAAATTCAAATATGAAAATCGTGAAATCCCCAACTCTCTTTGTGGTCCTTGAGTTGCTTAGGATTTTCTAGGATCACAAAAAATGCAATAAAATATGATATGCATGACTGACCTATTTCTAACATTCCAAATTGAAAATTTGGGATGTTACAAACCTACCCCACTTAAGGGGAATCTCGCCCTCGAGATTCGGGTTGGCTAGAAAATAGGTGTGGGTGGTCTTTCCGTAGATCATCTTCTCGTTCCCAGGTGGCTTCATCCTCGGTATCGTGGCTCCACTGAACTTTGCAAAACTTGATAACCTTGCTGCGGGTAACTCGGCTGGCAAACTCGAGAATCCTTACTGGTTTCTCCTCATAGGTCAGATCACTATCTAACTGAATTACTTCCAGGGGCACTGTATCTCTCAGAGGAATATCGACCATCTTAGCATGACAATTCTTTAACTGGGAAACGTGAAACACATCATGAACTCCTGACAGTCCTTCGGGTAACTCCAACTTGTAGGCCACCTCTCCCATACGTTCCAGAACTCGGTATGGTCCTACAAATCTCGGGGCTAACTTTCCCTTTACTCCAAAGCGTTTAACTCTTCGCAGTGGTGACACACGAAGATATGCTCTTTCTCCGATTTCATAGACTACCTCCTTGTGTTTTGAGTCTGCATAACTCTTCTACCTGGACTGAGCTACCTTCAGTCTATCTCGAATCATCTTAACCTTCTCTTATGACTCTTTAATCAAATCCGGTCCAAACAACTGACGGTCTCCAACTTCATCCCACATCAACGGTGTCTTGCACCTCCTTCCATACAAAGCTTTGAAAGGTGCCATCTTCAAACTGGCCTAGTAGCTATTGTTGTATGAGAACTCCACATAGGGTAAATTGTCGTCCCAACTAGATCCATAATCTAGTGCACAAGCTCTCAACATGTCCTCCAGAATCTGATTGACTCTCTTGGTTGTCCATCTGTCTGCGGGTGAAAAGTTGTACTGAACTCTAGCCTGGTAGCCAAAGTCTGCTGCAGCTGGTGCCAAAATTTTGAAGTAAACCGCGTTCCTCTATCTAATACGATGGTCCTCAGAACTCCGTGCAGACATATGATCCTGGTCATATATATCTTGGACAACTTTGCACCTGTATAGGTGGTCTTCACTGGGATAAAGTGAGCAACTTTTGTCAAATGATCCACTACTACCCAAATTGAATCATATCCCGATCGGGTCCTGGGCAATCCGGTGATCAAATCCATGCCAAGCTTGTCCCACTTCCATTCGGGTATCGGCATAGGCTGCAGTAATCCTGCTGGCTTCTGATGTTCTTCCTTCACTTTCTGACATACATCACATACGGCCACATACTCGGCAATATCTTTCTTCATTCCAGTCCACCAGAAATGCTCCTTCAAATCCAAATACATCTTGGTGTATCCGGGGTGTATGGAGTAGGGCGAGTGATGAGCTTCCTGAAGTATTAGCTTCCTGATCTCTGCAATATTGGGCACATAAACACGGTCCTCAAACCACAAGGTGTCATGCTCATCCTCCCGAAAACCTTTGGCTTTTCCTTTGCTCATTCTCTCCTTTATCTCGACAATTTCCTTGTCATCCTTCTGAGCTTCTCGAATCCTTCCCAATAATGTGGACTGAACCTCCATTGTTATAACAAAACCTCTAGGGACTATCTTCAAACGAAGCTCCCTGAGATCCTCGGCTAACTCCTTTGGCAATCCTCCGCTTACGAGGGTATTGGCGTAACTCTTCCGGCTCAACGCGTCTGCTACGACATTGGCCTTACCTGGATGATAGTGCAACTTCATATCATAATCCTTTATAAGCTCCAACCATCTCCTTTGCCTGAGGTTCAGCTCCTTCTGCGTGAAAATGTACTTCAAACTCTTATGATCTATGTACACATCACAACGGTTTCCAATAAGAAAATGTCTCTAGGTCTTGAGCGCATGCACTACGGCTGCTAACTCCAAATCATGCGTGGCATAATTAAACTCATGTGGTCGAAGCTGTTGTGAGGCATATGAAACAAATCTTCCGTCTTGCATAAGTACTCCTCCAAGTCCTAAGCGAGATGCGTTGCAATACACTTGGAAATCCTTGCGTATATCTGGCAAAATCAGCACTGGGGCTGTAACCAAATGTTTCTTCAACTCTTGGAAACTTGCTTCACATTCTTCTATCCATTCGAACTTAGTATCTTTCTTCAACAAAGCTGTCATAGGCTTTGCAATCTTGGAAAATTTCTCAATGAATCTCCGATAGTATCCCGCGAGTCCAAGAAAACTGCGAATCTCTCCAATTGAGGCGGGTGCCAACCACTCAGTGACTGTGAACCTTGGTGGGATCCACTGCTATACCTTCTCCTGATATAACATGCCCAAGAAATCCAACTTCCTTCAACCAAAACTCACACTTGTTGAACTTGGCATATAACTGATGTTCCCTGAGCTTCTCGAGAACTAAATGCAAATGCTCCTTATGTTCCTCCTCATTCTTCGAGTATACCAAAATATCATCAATGAACACCACAACAAACTTATCCAAGAACTCCATGAATACCTTGTTCATCATGCTCATAAAATAGGCAGGGGCGTTAGTCAATCCAAATGACATAACCGTATACTCATATAGCACGTACCTTGTGGTGAAGGCGGTCTTAGGTATATCCTGTTCTCGGATCTTCAACTGGTGGTATCCTAAACACAGATCAATCTAGGAGAATACTTTAGCTCCTTGCAGCTAGTCAAACAGATCATTGATCATCGGCAGTGGGTACTTGTTCTTGATCGTCACTTCATTCAACGCACGATAGTCAACAACCATTCTTAATGATCCATCCTTCTTCTCAACCAAGAGCACTGGGCTCCCCATGGTGACGAGCTTTGTCGAATGTAACCTTTCTCCAATAACTCATTAATCTGCTTCTTAATCTCCTCCAGATCATTTGCGGGCATCCGGTATGGTCTCTTTGATATTGGTCCGGTGCCTGGCAATAACTCTATCAAAAACTTAATGTCTCGATTTGGCGGCATGCCTGGTAACTCCTCTGGAAATACGTCTGGGTAATCCTTCACTATAGGCACTTCGTCCTGAACAACTCCTTAGAGAGAATTTACTTGGGTTCTCCTCGGCGCATGCCTGGATACATCCTTGATCCTTTTTCCCTCCGGGGTGATGAGTAGAATTGACCTACTAGCACAGTCAATATTTCCTCCATACTTCGATAACCAATCCATTCCCAGTATCACATCCAATCCTTGTGACTCCAAAATTATTAGGTCTGAGGGGAAAACATGGCTACCAATGGTTAAGGGTATCCGATCGCACCATCGGCTGGCCATATACTCTACACCTGGCCATGATTAGTTTGTACACTCTACAGAGGTTTGCGCACTTTTCCCCACAAGACTCGATCTCCTCCGTTGGATATCTCACACTACAAGCTGTTTGAGAAACGGATGACCGAGACACAGTCTTTCAGAAGCATTAACTCTAACCCCGGGTAGACAGTACCAACCTACATCCCCTACATCTGCTAGCCTACCACTTGAAGAGGTCATGCAACATACTCAACTATGCTAGAGCCCATAATAGCTTGTGGATGCACACAGAAGTTTCTAGCATGAATAATGTTATGATCCCTTTGAGCCTGGGTGGCAGACCATAGGAGGATCACACGGTATAACCCCGGGATCTCCTAGGACAACACTGGTATAACCCGAGGTTCCCTAAACCAACAATCCACCTAGATGTGTATTAAAGTTGCCACCTTAAGTTAAACCATTAAATAAACAATCTCACATCTGTCATGGATACACTCAAACCAAATCCACATCTACGAGCATAGCATAGCAATATGAGCATAACGTAGAAGTAACTCCCAAGGTTTGATAATAAAACGGGTAATAGGTTCTACCTCATCATCTACTTCCCAATACCCACAAGTTAAACTCATCCTAATCATGCACAGTTTGAGGATTGTAACTAATGCTTAAAAACTGGGTATGAAAAGAGTATGATCAATGTGTTACTTGCCTTGCTGACGATCAACAAAAGCTAGTGACTTGTAGTAGCACACTTCGCACTCCCGGAATTCTATCGCAAACAAACAATAGCATACATAAGCACTCAAGCAAAGATGCATGGGTAAAACTCAAATAAGAAGATATAACCAGAAAATTCAACTGAAGAACTCCGGTTTGCAAAAAGAATCAAATCAAACAGAGCAACGAAACTCAAACTACGAAAGAAACAAGATCCGTATACTAATCTGGATTAAAGTCAAATTTTACAGTACCAAAATCTTGTTCAAGTTAGTTAAACAGAAAGAGGGCTTCGAGACGAAGATCTGGCCGCTTGTTTCACCTTATTTAGATAAACGAGTGAAAAGATAAACTAAAACAAAGATCAGGGTAGAAATCGCGACCGAAAATAATCGCAGAAACCCCTGGAAAGTAAAACGAGACGAACAGGCTAATGAACGAACGTTTGCTATCTGCGGCTAACTGACAAACAGCGTTCGTTAAAACGAATGTTCGGACGAACGTCCGCTATTTAACTAAACCTAAGAAAACCGAACGAAAACAGATTTAAAAAAATAAAACCGATCTAGGGTTTTTAATGAAAACAAAACCGACGAAAACCGGTGAAGAAAACCGGCGGCGCGGACTCCGGCGGGCGGCGGCGGCGAGCGGCAGCGAGGCGGCGGGCGGCGGCGAGGCGACGGGCGGCGGGCGCGGAGGCGGCGGCTGGGCGGCGTTAGTGTTAATGTTTGGGGCGGCGGTAGTTGGGCCTCGGAGCGCCTCGGGCTTAGGCTTATAAAGCCTGAGCTCGGACGAGTCTGGCTTGGGCACGGCCCGATGGGTCGGTTGACTTTTAAAAAAATCCTGATGCGGAAAAACTAACAAGAAATACTAAGCAGAGTCCAAAAATCCTAAAATAAATTTTTGCGATCATATAATAATATTGCGGACAAAGTGAACATTTATTTGGTCCTCTAATGAAGTTTTGAAAAATGCATATTTTTCCTGATTCAAAATAAAATAGCAATAAAATCCAAATAAAATTATTTATTTTATTTTAATCATTTTTCCTCCAATATTTCTTTTATTTTGGAGAAGTCATATTATCTCTCTCATATATTTTTGATATGAAATATTTTCGAAGGGAAAAATAATAAAAACCAAAATGATCCTTGTATCGATATTTGAAAAAATTCAAATATGAAAATCGTGAAATCCCCAACTCTCTCTGTGGGTCCTTGAGTTGCTTAGGATTTTCTAGGATCGCAAAACAAAATTCAATAAAATATGATATGCATGAATGACCTATTTATAACATTCCAAATTGAAAATTTGGGATGTTACACTATGTTGCTGACTTTGTCGCAAACCCCAAGTCCTATGGGGATGTGGAGCACTATGGCTGGACTTCAGAGGAAGATGAAGATGAATCGGTCCCTCCTCGTTTCAAGAACGAGAGTATGGAGGCATTATGCAAGAGGATAATAAAGATTGAAATTGCAAATGATGAGTTGAGGATAGATAACTTTATGCTTCGGTGTAAGCTGGAGGAAAAGACAGACAATATCTCTACTTCATCACCACCACCTTCTTCTTCATCACCAAAAGAGAATTGAGTATCGGGTATGGGCACTCCCCTTGGCTTTTGCCAAGCTTGGGGGAGGTACCCCATTGTCGTATCATCCCCACTATCATTTGCCTTTCCTTACTTTGGTTCGATCTTTTCCTTTAGTGGAATAAAAGTTTAGGTTGATACTTTCTTTTCGAGAGTTTCCTTAGTGATCTCTCCTTTTAATCGTGTGCGAGATATATAATAAAGTTTAGTTTGAGTTTTTGCTTTCTTTACTTTCATGTTGCAATAAAAAGAAAGGAAATAAATGAAAGAAAGGAAATAAATGAAAAAGATCAGATGCTAATCTTATGGTAGGTGATGACACCACATAAGGAAAAGTATAAGTAGAAATTTTTTTTAGAGATTGACAAACATAGCATTAGTCAATGGTGCAACTCATGAAATAATTAATAAGGGAAGAGAATATTCACATATAAATATACTATCCTAGAAATCTTTTGTGATTGTGAGCCCTCATCAAAATATTATATGCCAAAATTGTTGACGTTGGACAAGGAAGACAACCTAATGATTCATGTTTGTTTATATTCACATAGAAATCATATTGTTATAGATCCTTTAACATGTGGTGCTTGCCCCTACCTTTGCTAGCCAAAATTAGGCACTAAGTAGAGATACTACTTGTGCATCCAAAAACCCTTAAACCCAAATCTATTTTCAAGAGTCCACCATACCTACCTAGGGATTGATCATGATCCCTCAAGTAAGTTGTCATCGGTGCAAAAAGGCAATAAAAACTGATTCTAAAAGTGTGAGATCATTTAGTGTAAGAGAAAATTAGCGTTGCATGAACTTGTGATGGTGAAGAATAAAAGCGACAGACTGCATAATAAAGGTCGCTATCACAAGGGCAAATACAACGTGATGTTCTTTTTCATTAAGGGGTTGAACATACAAACAAATAAGCGCATGGCAACCTCTGCTTCCCTCTGCGAAGGGACTATCTTTTACTTTTATGTATTTACTTTTATGCAAAGTGTCAAAGTTTTCATTCTACTCCTTTTTATTTTCTCCTTTGGCAGGCATCATGTGGTGAGGAAAGATCTAGGCACATATGTCCAGTTGAATATAGATAGCATGAGTTATTATTGTTAACATCACCCTTGAGGTGAATACGTCGGGAGGAGAAACTAGAAGCCCCTATTTTTCTTTGTGTCTGGTTGAAACGTTTTGCTCATGTGTACACGGTGAGTGTTATCAATCATGAAAGACTATATGATGGTTTAGTATGTGAACTTGCCTCAAGGCTTTGATACGCGACCCTTCCTCAAAAGATGATGAATTGTAGTTGCAAAGTTGACTGAAAACATAGTTGTCGGCGTTCTGGGAACGAGGGTACCCAGACTCGCCTGCCTGCGGCCCACAACGTGGCTCTGTCAACGGCCCAGTACGGCCCAGCTTTAGCATTGACAACTCAAGACCCTTGCGAGGGGCCAAGCCTCACGAGGTGGATGACACCAAGACCTCCTTGGGGGCGGCTTCCCAAGGCTGGCTCCCGAGGAGCGGAGATATCAATGCAAGGTGCACCTCGTGAGGTTCAGATGACGTGAGCCATGACGACCAAGGCTAGGAGGGCGCCAGAGGGCGCAATGCACCAGTTTCCTCTTTGGTGCTAAGGAGGCAGGAGCAGGCGCGGAGTCCCGAGGGATCAGCTAAACGTTTCCATTCCGGTGCAACAAGACCAAGACCGCCAGGACGGCAAGACGGAGGTCATCGCAGAGCCCACCACGGCGTCATGACCAGGAGCTTTTGCAGGAGAAGACCACTTTTGTCGGGATAGCATGTACTAGTTGTCCCCCTTCAAACTTGGGCGTTGTGGGATCCCTTCCCGCCTACATTTTGGAAGAGGACCAAGGCCAATATAAATAGGACATAGACACCACCATAGACCAGGGGATTCAGATCATCCTCACAACCACTAGCTCATCGAGCGCAAGAACACCCCTCCTCTTGAGGTTGTTCTCCATTGTAATAGTTCATCCTCAGCCCCTCGAGGCCAATCCACCACAAAGCAGGAGTAGGGTTTTACACCGCAAGGTGGCCCAAACCTGTGTAAACTGTTGTGTCTCTTGTCCATTGGATTCGATGAGCTAGGCCGTGGGATCGGCGAGTAGGTAGGTTGGGGAGGACGAGTTCTTCGCACACACCCTAGTGTTCGAACCTATCAAGGGTCTACAGAACCCTCGATCCGACATTTGGCGCACCAGGTAGGGGTGCGTCGGAGATCTGCCATTTCATCTACCACACTCTGTTGTTCGGCTCTCATGGTAGACATTTCTCCATTGACCGGACCGACTCATGCCCTCGGAGGAGCCGAGGGCCTCCGAGCCTTCACCCCCGCCCTCCGGCGGGTGCAATGGCCGCCCAAGTTCAGGCCAGAGATGTCGCCCCGCTACGATAGCGCGGCGGACCCGGCGACCTTCCTTCAGGCGTACGAGGGAGCCGTTTGGGAGGCCGGTGGCGATGACAAGGTCATGGCCAACTGGTTTCCCATGGCCCTCGCAGGCGCACCGCATGCCTGGCTGCTCAGCCTACAGGGATCTTATGTGGCCTCCTAGGAGGAGCTGTATGACCTCTTCGTCGTGTGCTTCACGGCACCAGCACCCAACACCGTTGCAGCTCTCCTAGGTGGCTCGCAGGTGCTGCCCTTGGACCGCCATGTCAAGCAGTTCTTCCGTCAGGTGGGCGCCACCCACGTGCATCAGGGAACTCCTCCGGGATGGGCGGCACCCAAGGCTGACCTCACCTTCGACTCAGGAGACCATCCCGCGACCACCACAGGCTCGGCTTGCTCCCGATGCTCTACACCCCCACCATCTGCAACGTGGCGGTTACCAAGACCCTCATCGACTGTGGGGCTGGTCAGGGAGTCCTAGACTAAGGGGTCCTGGGGGCGTCCGACCTGTTGGATATGGGCCGGACTGATGGGCTGTGAAGATACAAAGACCGAAGACTCTACCCATGTCCGGATGGGACTCTCCTTGGCGTGGAAGGCAAGCTTGGCGATCAACTATGAAGATTCCTTTCTGTGTAACCGACCTTGTGTAACTCTAGATCCCTCCCGTGTCTATATAAACCGGAGGGCTAGGTCTGTAGATACGGCCCCCGAATAATCATAGCCAGGTTAGACTTTTAGGGTTTAACCATTACGATCTCGTGGTAGATCAACTCTTGTAATACTCATATTCATCAAGATCAATCAAGCAGGAAGTAGGGTATTACCTCCATAGAGAGGGCCCGAACCTGGGTAAACATTGTGTCCCCCGTCTCCCGTTACCATCAATCCTAGACACATAGTTCGAGACCCCCTACACGAGATCCGCCGGTTTTGACACCGACATTGGTGCTTTCATTGAGAGTTCCACTGTGCCATCCTCAAAAGGTTTAATGGCTCCTTCAATCATCTACAACGATGTTGTCCAAGGAGAAGTCTTCCTGCCTGGACAGATCTTCGTGTTCGGCGGCTTCGCACTGCGCGCCAACTCGCTTGGCCATGTGGAGCAGATCGAAAGCTACGCCCCTGGCCACCCGGTCAGATTTGGAAACTTGAACTACGTTGCAGATATTCATGGAGACTTGATCTTCGACGGATTCAAGACCACGGCAGCCGCTCTCTGCCACCACGATGAACATGACCTAAATCTGTCATCGGTCCACACACAGGAGTTATTACCTGTAACTGCTCCAGCCATAGATCCGGAGCAGATCGGTTCATCCGAAGATGGGAAGCTCAACCCCGCCGTGGAATCCGCGGTCTCAGTGGTGTTGGAGCCGCCCACAGACTTAAGTTCAAGAGACATCTACGTCACCGGAAGTACGGACCCATTTCCGGCTACAGGTTCCGAACTATGCACGTCCGCGCATATCGAGCACGATCGGTCATCGATAATCGAATTCAGTGCCGCGGACATATTTCGGCATTCGCCTCTGGGCGACATGCTAAACTCGTTAAGAGCACTATCCTTAGTGGGGGGCTCACAGCCGAACTCTATCCGGTTCGAGCTAGAGATTGATAACCGAGAATTTTGCTTCCCACCCACCGCCCACTTCATACACACCGTCGAAGACTGAACCAACTCGCTTGACTACGGCTCCGAAGACATCGACGGTATGGACGATGATGCCAATAAGGAACCGGGAAAAGACCCGCTATTTACCGAACACGGGACAACCACCTCTTCCTACGATGTATACATGGTGGATACACCTAAGAGAACTAATGACAACGAGAAAGCAGATCCAGTTGAGGACAAACCTCCTGTGATACAACGAAAACGCTGGCGCCAGCGGCGCCGTCTAAGTCGCGTCATGGAATAAATGGTGATACATACACGAGAGAGGACAACGCTCCGGACGGTGCCGAAAATAGAGAAGATCCCAATGAACGAACTGCCGAACAGGACGATCGGGAACACGGGCAAGTTAGCCCTGACGATTAGGCCATAAACGATGACTCGGAGGATAGTAATTACCTTCCACTCTCCGAGGATGAGGTGAGTCTCGGCAGCGAGGATTTTATCGTGTCTGAGGAACCTCTGGAGTAGGAGCGCTTTAAGCGCCGGCTAATAGCCACTGCAAGGAGCCTGAAAAAGAAGCAGCAGGAGCTTCAAGCTGACCAAGATCTGCTCAATGATAGATGGACTGACATCCTAGCAGCGAAGAATACAGCCTCAAGTGCCCAGTCAAAAGTACCCGAAGCGCAAATTGCTACTTCAGTTCGATGACGAGGCACCGGAGCCCATACCATCGCCGCCCAATGCGGATAACCGACCACCACGTGGTCGGGACAAAGCGGCAACTCAGGTCGAACACCAGCCCGCCCCTCCTCATCGTAAGACAACACAGCTCGTGGTCACTCATATGACCTTCGGGAGGACCTGGACAATAGAGCAGGACATACCAGATCGGTCTACGGATCGCGAGGACGTGCCCCAACACGTGACAACGACTATCTATTAGGACGTGACAAGCCTAGTCACACCTGGGCTGAAAACCGCAGACGGACTCCATCAGAGCTACGTCGCAATGTGGCCCAACATAGAGGCGCCGCACACCCCCTTTGCTTCACAGACGAAGTAATGGAGTACAAATTCCCAGAAGGATTTAAACCCGTGAATATCGAATCATATGATGGAACAACTGATCTCGTGGTGTGGATCGAGGATTTCCTTCTCCATATCCACATGGCCCGCAGAGATGACTTTCATGCCATCAAATACCTGCTATTAAAACTCAAAGGTCCAGCTCGGCACTGGTTGAACAGTCTGCCCGAAGACTCTATTGGCACCTGGGAGGATTTGGAAGACGCCTTCCGCAACAACTTCCAAGGCACATATGTCCGGCCGCCAGACACCGATGACTTAAGCCATATAGTTCAACAACCCGGAGAGTCGGCCAGGAAGCTCTGGACTAGGTTCTTAGTTAAAAAGAACCAAATCGTCGACTGTCCGGACGCGGAAGCCCTAGCGACCTTCAAACACAGCGTCCTGCATGAGTGGCTCGCCCGCCACATCGGTCAAGAAAAACCAAAATCCATGTTAGCCCTTACCACACTGATGACCCGCTTTTGCGCGAGAGAAGACAGCTGGCTTGCTTGTAGAAGCAACAGTGCCAGCGATCCAGGTACTTCCGAAGTCCGAGATGGCAATGGCAAACCACGACGCAGCAAACACAAACGTCGCAATGATAATGAGAGAATGCGCGACATAGCAGTCAACGCCGGATTCGGTGGCCCCAAACCCGGTCAATGGAAAAGCCATTCAAGGCAAACAGAGACGAGCCATCCACCCTAGACAAGATATTGGATCGACCCTGCCAGATTCATGGCAATACCGACAAGCTAGGCACTCACACCAACAGAAGCTGTTGGGTCTTCAAACAGGCCAGGAGGCTCAACACCAAACATAAGGGGAAAAGATCCCCCAATGATAGTGATGACGAAGAGATTCACCAAACAAATACCAGGGGTCAGAAACAATTTCCCCCCGAGGTAAAAACTGTGAACATGGTATACATAACACACGCCCCTATATAGGAGCACGAGACATACTCCCTCCGGACTGAGGATCATACTCTGTTCCCTCCAGCCGGAGTGCAAGTTGGCCTTATTAAACCGCATGCATACCTTGTCGGCCATTAAGCCGGCATTCTCCATTCAACAGGACCAACCAATTATGGAGCTGGACTAGCAGTTCGGCCTCCGTTGTCGACCTCACACACCTGCGAAATCTATACCGCTCATACATAACTATGCACTTCAAATACCATGGGCATCGGCGGAGGCATAATACGGACGGGCCTACAAGTACTTCTATCACTCCCTTCTTTTCAATTCTTTTCTCACGACCTTTATTATTATTATTATTATTATTATTATTATTATTATCCTTTTATCATAGGTGACTCGTAGGCTGGTCATCTCACCGACTCCATCGGAGTTCTGGTTTGTACATAACTTACTCCCTTCAAGGAGCCCCTACATCAAGGAAAGGCGGCGTAGACGTGCGACATGAGGTCCAAAATAACTTTTTTTAGACCATACTCTATTTTGTGAGCCTGTAAAGTGCCTTCTACCTCAGCCATCGACCCTTGGCATGTCAAATAGCCAGGGTCGTGGCGTTATTATATACAAAGCACTGATTGGCATGACACTCAAGTTTTACTGAATGTACTTATATCCTGTATTCATGTTTCTCTAAAAAACTGTATTTTGAGCCTTGTGATTTTCACGCGCCCCGCCAGGGGCTCGATATGGGAACGAACTAAAATTGCCAATAAGTCCGAACAACTTTATACCATACTTTGGTGTCGTGAGTTTGGCCTTATATGCATCAGCTCTGAATCATGTCTTGGTTCAATAGTTGGGTTGCCCGGCTCCTATGCTTGCTACCTTACGTTCCGCTCCATCGACTAAGGTAGTAAAGGGAGAACTACTGCGATTGTGCCCTGGTTCACCCAGGCGAGCACCTCAGTAGAGAAAGCCGAAAACTAACTGTCATGATGCGGCGAGAGCTGGTCAACCACTTGACGACTTATCAGAATCTTTCACGATTCCCTCCGTATTATACGAAGGACCTTTCTTTAGGTCATACATGTGAACGCACCACATTGGGATAACAACATACATACCAGGGTTTATATCGTAAACCCACCATAAAACTCCTATGGCTAAGTGAAAGTGTTAACGCCCTATAGTCATTTTGCCTCGTTCACCACATTGAAACCTCCATTTTCGGACCAAGACGTTGGGTTAAAAATGATCATATGCTTTTCCGAACACCCCCGTATTTTCTACGTGAAGGCTGAAGCCAATGACTGGAAAACTTTCAGATTATGCAAACAACGGCCGCACAGGAGGAACCAAATATCCTGTGGAGCTCGGCCCACTAGGCCATCTGTTTGTTTAATAACAACTGCCGCTTTGGCGCGCCAAACTATGACCAAAAAAGCTTCTCCGTGGCACACCCTTCCCGCACTTGATAAAATTGCAACGCATTGGAGGCGCTCTTCGGCAGGTCTAAAAAAGGGTCCGGAGAACTCCACATTTCGTTAAGCGGGGAATACTTCGGATCGCCGAACTTCGTATGTAACAAGAAGGGCTTACCAGCCGCTATTTCCCCAGCTTGCCAGATCTCTTCCCGAGCCGCTCTAGACTCAGATTGTGCTTCTTTCTCTTCTTGTAAGGTCTTGCCGAGATCGGTCGTTTTGGTCTTGTTATCCTTCTCAAGGAATTCGCACCGGACGATGGTCTCCTCCAGCTTGCACGCCATGGTAGTAATTCTTTCCTCAAATTGGCGCCGAGCAGCCTGTTCGGCTTTTAATTCTTCAGCCGCCTTATGGGCAGCTAGATTACTCATCCAGGTTTGTTCCTTGGCAAGGACAAGCTTAGCCCGAAGGGCCTCCATCGCAGCTGCACCATCTGTAGTTACGCATGTCTCAGTGTACAATTCCGGCTTCATGCTCATGTTATCCTGCGTAAATATACTGGTTAACCCAAAAACATACCTTGCGCCTCGTCAAGACGCATGTTGATCAGCGTGCTGTCATCATCCGCCTCTTCAATCTTCTGCTGCAGATTGGCAACCTCCGCAGATTGGGCAATTGCAGTGGAAGTAATAGCCTGTGTTCAAAGTAGTCATATTATTTCTTGGATAAATATTTTTTATCCTCTGATTGCCTCCCTTGGGGAGCCTATTAGAGTCTCAAGGGCTACTATCTATACATAGGAGTATTTTGTGAATAAAACACAATTGATAGCATTATAACACAAACCTCGAAACCTCTTAGCAGGCTCGTAAAGGCTTCATTCAGTCCGCTTTTCGTGGACAGGACCTTTTCAACCACCGCGCCCATCAAGGTACGATGGTCTTCGGAGACGGATGCCTGTCGCAGCATCTCTGTCAATATGTTCGGCGTTTCTGGGTCTTCGGAAGCAGCCGTAGCAGCACGGCCTCCCTTCAAAGGGATTCATTCGTTCGCCCCTAGAGTTGTCTCTGGCTGAAAGCCGGTTGGCCCCCGGACCCTGGGCTACCGAAGTGTCATCTTCGTTTCGTGTTTTCATCACCCCTCGCATCACATGCAGATCAGGAAAGGTCCTCCGGGACGACACCTCGAGGTCATCCACCTTATGGGGCGAGGAGACTGGTGGAGGCGTCTTGCTTTCCATCATCTCTGGGAGAAGGTCTCCGGAGGAAGATGATTGTTGAGAAAGATTGTGCGCCGAGCTACAAAACAAACATACATTTTAGATGTTACCCTGGTCACAGGGGAGGAACGGGGTATGTGTAAAACGCCTTTGTTTGCTTACGATTTAGGCTTGGCTTCGCTGGAGAACTGTGTAATAATGTCGTCCATCAAACCCGAGCCTTCCAACAGAGGCATCTCGCCTCGCTTGGGAACCTTTTCTTCCAAGTCTTCGCAGGCGGTCCTTTTCTTACCATACTTGGAATGAGTGTTGGCTTCCCCTTTACTTTTGGCTTCAGGCAATGAGTTTTTCATCTCCACGGAAACAGCGTCTAAAATATCTTTGGGATGGAAGCCCTCTTTGGTCCTCCCTCTCCCCGGTTTGTCCTCCTTCACAGACATTTGGTAGGGTGCCGGGGCCAGCATCCTTGTTAATATAGGATCCACTGAGGCTTCGGGAACTGGGGCCAAACACCTAATTAGTTCCGCTTTCTTTATCCAGCCCTGAAAGGAGATAATTTACTTGACAACATATCACGATATACTTAACTACAAAGTATTCGAAAAACAAGTGCTCACCGGGGTGTTTGGACGGTTGCACTCAAGGACAACGTCTTTGGAGGTGTCCGGCCAATGTTTTCATTTCTCGAAAAACGTCTTCCACATCCCTTTGTGCGTAGCATCGAAGAAGTGTTGGAGGGTTTGTGGCCCTTCGGGATTAAACTTCCACATGCGAAGAGGCCTATGCTGGCATGGCGGGATTCGGGGGATTAGCATTACCTGAATCACATTGACAAGATCGATGTCCCTCTCGAGGATGGTTCGGCTGCGGCTTTATAGAGTCCGCACTTCATCAACTGATCCCCAGTCCAACCCCTTATTGACCCATGATGCAAGCTGTGATGGAGGGCCAGAACAGAAAGCAGGTGTAGCTGCCCACTTGGTGCTATGGGGTTCCGTAACGTAAAATCACTCTCGCTGCCATTGATTGGCAGCTTCAGTGAAGGAGCCTTTGGGACAGGGAGTGTTTTTAAGCTAGCTTACTACAGCATCGCTGCACTCCGCCTGTTCCCCGTCGACTACCTTTGGCTTCACACCAAAGGTCTTGAGCCATAAGCCGAAGTGTGGGGGGATTCGAAGGAAGGCCTCGCACGTGACAATAAACACCGAGAAGTGAAGGAAAGAATCCGGAGCTAGATCGTGAAAATCTAGTCCGTAATAAAACATTAGCCCCCGGACAAAGGGGTGGAGAACGAACCCTAGCCCTCGGAGGAAGTGAGAGCTGAATACGACCCTCTCGCCGGATCCGGGGATCGGGATAACCTGTCCTTGAGCAGGAAGCCTGTGGTGGATCTCCACGGTCATGTATCTAGCCACCCGAAGCTTTGCAATGTGCTCCTCTATAACGGAGGAAGCCACCCATTGGCCTTGAGAGATGGCTCCGGACATGATGGGGAAGCTTGAAGCAATGAAATCGAACCTTGGGTGCTAGAACTCGATGTTGGAAAGGTTGAGGAGAGGTTTGGCGTAAAAGGACGGCCCTTGGTTCCTTTATAAAGGCAGTGGGTATTGAACGCCTCCTCCTAAGCCTAAAAGCCTACCTATTCCCAAGGAATCTTTCCAATGGAACGATTGGTTTACCCACGCTCGTATTAATGAGGATCCCACAATAAGGGGTAGACAATCTCTACTCCGACAGAACGTGTCAATAAGGGCCATGCCTCGAAACGTGGAACAGGAAACGATTCGAAATAACAACCGGACAGACATGATGTCATCTTGTAAAAAGTTGTCAATAGATGAGACTCATGAAATATTATATTCTCTATTGTCGTGTGGGGTACTTATGTTGCAGATCCAGACACCTTCGTTTTATTCGAAGACTATCTCAGAGTATTCGGAAAGTGGAACCCGTCTTGCAATGCCGAAGACAATCTGCGTGCCGGACACATCGTCATTGAAGCCTGGTTTAGGGGCTACTGAGGGAGTCCTTGACTAAGGGGTCCTCGGGCGTCCGACTTATTGGATATGGGCGGGACTGATGGGTTGTGAAGATACGAAGACCGAAGACTCTACCCGTGTCCGGATGGGACTCTCCTTGGCGTGGAAGGCAAGCTTGACTATCAACTATGAAGATTCCTTTCTGTGTAACCGACCTTGTGTAACCCTAGATCCCTCCCTTGTCTATATAAACTGGAGGGCTAGGTCTATAGATACGGCCCCCGAATAATCATAGCCAGGTTAGACTTTTAGGGTTTAACCATTACGATCTCGTGGTAGACCAACTCTTGTAATATTCATACTCATCAAGATCAATCAAGCAGGATGTAGGTTATTACCTCCATAGAGAGGGCCCGAACCTGGGTAAACATTGTTTCCCCTGTCTCCTGTTACCATCGATCCTAGATGCACAGTTCGGGACCGCCTACCCGAGATCTGCCGGTTTTGACACAGACAGCTAGCCTCAATGTACTCTCTGTGGAGGCTTTCGGCTTGCTTCATATGCCACACGGCCGGGCCGCCCCACCAAGCCCTTCTCCGGAGTCGTCCACGGCTCCACCTGCCCCCTAGGGCAGATCTGCCTTCCCGTCACCTTCGGCACCCGCGACAACTACCACACCGAACTCATCGACTTTCACATCGCCCGCATTGGCCTCCCGTACAACGCCATCCTCGGGTACCCAGCCCTGGCCAAGTTCATGGCGGCAACTCACCCTGCCTACAATCTCATGAAGATGCCGGGGAGCAACGGCATCCTCACTATGGCCGTGACACCAAGGAAGCCCTGACGGCCCTCAAGCTCTCCTTCAGGGCTGCAGCGGCAGCGCGCCCACCGAGGAAGGGGCCCCAGAGGCCCCAGGAGTTGCGCTAGCAAAGAAGAAGTAGCTGTTCTCTCAAGATCGTGCCAAGACAAAGTAGACGTTGGTTGACGAAGACGGGGCATCCAGCGCCAACCTTCCTCCAGATCAGGAAAGGGCGTTGGTCGACTTCTTGCGCACAAACAAGGAGGTGTTCGCCTGGGAACCCAACGATCTTGTCGGGATCCCGAGGGGGATAATCAAGCACCACCTGAGGGTGTACCCCAACGCGTGCCCAGTGAAGCAGAAGGCGCGGGCGCAATCCACAGAGAATTAGTCTTTCATCGTCCAGGAAACCCGCAAACTACAAGAAGCTGGTGTCATTCGGGAGGTGCAGTACCCGGAATGGCTGGCGAACCCGGTCGTCATCCCCAAGTAAGGCAGGAAGGAACGCAGGTGTGTCGACTTCACCAACCTCAATAAGGCTTGCCCTCAAGACCCCTTTCCGCTCCCGCGCATCGATCAGATCGTCGACTCCACCGCCGAGTGTAACCTGTTGTGCTTCCTAGACGCCTTCTCAGGCTATCATCAAATCAAGATGGTGGTACAAGATGTTGAGAAGACAGCCTTCCCGACCCCATGCGGGGTGTACTGCTACACCTCCATGTCGTTTGGCTTGCGCAACGCCAGGTCGACATTCCAGTGGCTAATGCACATCGCCCTGGGCCAACAGCTCGGGAGGAACATTGAGGCATATGTCAACTACAAAGTAGTGAACTCTCTAGAGGCAAGGAACCTTGTAAAGGACCTAGAGGAAACATTTGCCAGTCTGCGCGTGGTGGACCTGCGGCTCAACCCAAAGAAATGCGTGTTTGGCGTTCCCTTCGGCAAGTTGTTGGGTTTTATGGTGTCACATAGGGGAATTGAGGCAAATCCACAGAAGGTCAAGGCGATAGAAGAGATGACCCCACCATAGACTCTCAAGGAGATGCAAAAATTGGCGGGATGTGTAACCTCGCTGGGGCATTTTATCTCCAACATGGGGGAGCGCGCCCTCTCGTTCTTCAAGCTGATGAAAAAGGAGGGCCTGTTTGAGTGGACTCGGGAGGCTGACACAGTGTTCCAAGATCTCAAGAGATACCTCACCAGTCCGCTGATGATGGTAGCACCGCATCCTCTAGAGCCCCTGGTGCTATACCTAGCCTCCACACCTCACTCAGCCAGCGCAGAACTGGTGGTTGTCCGAGAAGGGTGCAAGGACGGAGGCACGCGGAGTGACGCGGCGCGCCCCGCCAAGACGACGCGGCTCTAGGACAGCACCACTGAGGCCTTGACAGCACCAACAGACGACCAGGCCCCACAGGATGATGCTCCTATGGCTGCAGCTGCCCCAACAAGTGACCAAACTCCAGAGGTCCCCCAGCCTTAGGAGGTGCAAGACTCCACCAACACTTCCGCCCTCGTCGAGCACTCGGTGTACTTTGTCAGCACGGTACTGCATGACGCGCGAGCGTGCTATCCCATGCTGCAAAAGCTCTTGCTCGCGCTCCTTGTCGCCTCCCCAAGCTTCACCACTACTTCCAAGGCCATCCAATCAAGGTCGTCTCAGCCTACCCCTTGGAAAGGGTGCTCTGAAGCCCCAACGCCGCAGGGAGAATCGCCGAGTGGAACATCGAATTGCAGGCATTCCAATTGGAGTTCAGCACCACCAGGGTCGTCAAGGGGGCGGCACTCGCTAATTTCATGGCGGAATGGACCGACATTCCTAGCACCGAAGCAGGCGAGGACCGCTCACTCTCACCAGGAAGCAAAGTGCCAGACGACTGGGTCATGTACTTCGGCAATGCTTTCGTGCGTCAGGGCGTGGGGGTTGGAGCCGTGCTCATCTCACCCACCCAAGACAAGCTCCGCTACGCTGTGCAGCTCTGCTTCCAGCAAGGCAAGAAGGTCTCCAACAACATTGTGGAGTACGAGGGCTTGATCACCGGCCTCAAGGCTGCGGAAGCCTTGGGAGTGAAGCGCCTCACCATCAAGGGCGAGTCTCAGCTCCTCGTCAACTTCTCCAACAAAGTATATGAGCCAAAGGACGAGCACATGGAGGCATACCTTGCAGAGGTACTCAAAATTGAAAACAATTCTTGGGTCTGGAACTGCAGCATGTGCCGCGTGGCACAAACAAGGAGGCAGACGACATCGCCAAGAGGGAATCCTGGTGCCTGCCTCAAGAGCCTGGCGTCTTTGAGGAGCGGCATTTCAAGCCGTCTGCAGCCCCACCCACAGCAGCACGAGCACCACCTCGCGAGGACCTCCCTCAGGCCCCTCCGTCGGGCGCCCCGACTTGTGGCTCGACCTCAGGAGTCCGCCACCTTCCTGCATTGGAACCTCGGGAGGGGTGTTGGACCCAAGAGTTCAAGGCGTACCTACTTCAGGGGACCCTGCCGGAGAAGGAGGAGGACGTGCAGCATGTGGCTCAACAGGCCACTGCCTGCTGCATCCGGGACGGTGAGCTCTATAGGAAGTGACCAAATGATGTTTCTCTACAATGCATCTCCAGGGAGCAGGGACATGAGCTATTGGCCAACATACACAACGGGGACTGCGGGCATCACTCGTCATCACGCACCCTCGTGGGCAAGGCATTCCACGGTAGGTTCTATTGGCCCACATCGCTCAATGATGCCACCGAGCTGGTGAGATCTTGTGAATCCTCCCAATTCTACGCCAAGCAGATCCACCAGCCCGCTCAGGGCCTCCAGACCATTTCTCTCACATGGACATTCGCGGTCTGGGAGCTGGACATCTTGGGACCATTCCCATGAGCGCATGGGGGCTACCGCTACCTCTATGTCGCCATCAACAAGTTCACCAAGTGGGCCGAGGTGGAAGCCGTCCGTACCATCCCAGCCGGCTCGGTAGTCAGGTTCATCAAGGGCCTCATGAGCCGCTTCGAGGTCCCTAATCGTATCAACACTGACAACGGCTCGAAGTTCACTAGAAACCTCTTCAAAACGTATTGTGCTAACCTTGGAACGCAGATATGCTACGCCTCAGTGGCACATCGCAGGAGCAAAGGCCAAGCTAAGCGCGCTAACGCGGAGGTCCTGAAAGGCCTCAAGACAAGAACCTTCAAGAAGAAGCTCGAGGCCTGCGGCAGGGGCTGGCTCGACGAGCTCCAGTCTGTGCTGTGGTCCATCCACACCACCGCCACCAAGCCAATGGGTGAGACTCCGTTCTTCCTCGTCTATGGAGCCGAAGCGGTTCTCCCTCACGAGGTCAAGCATCGCTCCACGCGAGTCTTGGTGTTTGACGAGGTACGCCAGGACACCACGCGCATGCTGGGGGAGGAACGCGCCGTCAAGCCTCGCTCCATGCGGCAAGGTACCAGCAGGCGCTGCGACGGTACCACTGCCACAGCGTCCTCTCCAGGACGCTCGAGGTGGGTGATCTCGTCCTAAGGCGGGTGCTCTCCAGGGAAGGACTTCATAAGCTCTCACCCATGTGGGAGGGCTCGTTTAGGATTGGCCGCGTCTCCAGGCCTGGAACATCCAGCAACTCCGGAAGTTCTACGCATGAAGCAAGGCCCAGTTCCTGTGAAGGTCTCCGCTCGTGACACTTTGACATAATAATGAGTGGCGTTGTACACGCCCTACACTCTCCGGAGTGCCACCCTCCATCCTCGGGGCTCCCTGCCATGTCCTAGTGGCAACACTTAGTTCCGCGCTGGTGAGCAGACTAGTCTAGGTGCCGGACGCGGCTGTTCAATTGCTTGCTTCCCATAGTTGGCCCCCCTTTTTAATGGAATTTGGAGTTCTTGCATTTTCGATTGCCAAGTTGGATTTCCCCTTTGTCTTCTCTCTTGCCCTTCGGTCTTGGCCTAGGAGGAACGACAGTTCCTGTCGCTCTTCCTCGCGCGGCGGCTGGGCAGGTGTGTGCGTGCGTGTCGGGCCCGCCTTGCGCCGCAAACACACTTTGCCAAAGCCTTGCCCCCCAGGGCCATGGCTTTTTCTATCGTCGCGAGACATTCTCGAACCAGCTTGTGACTTCTGCATCTTCTTAAGTCCGTGCCTCCGGGTATCACGACACCACGCACTAAGCCACGACTAGCCCATGCCTGAGGGCTCGCGCAAGGAAGAACAGGACACCCAACAAAATTTCTAACAATTCTGTAGCTTCACGATGTCTCTTGAGGCCAGCAACCCCTGAGTCAGCAGCAAGGGGGCCTCACGAAATGTTGGAGGGTGCGCCATCACGAGGTGCGAGACTACCACGAGTGTATCAAGCTAAGTTATCCTACCGCACCTACTCGGAACATGAACATCACGACACAACATCAGAACAATAAGCATAGCATAGTGGCATAAGTACCATGGTTCATTACACGCCCCAGGAGGGCCCTCTACTTTTTTCAAAATGCAAGAGAAAGGAAAGGCTAAACAAAAGTGGCCCGCGCGACCACAACAGCTCCGGAGGCTGGGCTCCGGAGGCCCCCGGGCTCAGCCCCAGCCTTCCTCCCACTTCACCGAAGCGTGGCGATGAGATGATCCTCCACCTTCCTCAAAGCGAGCCCGGCAACGTGGCGGCTAGTCGTAGCTGCTGCTGCTTGTGCTATCACTAGAGGCGCCGCCGCAACTGAACGAGCCGCGGCCCTCGCCAAGGGCGAGCTCATCCTCGGTGTCGTCGCGCCTGTCGTCAAGGCCAAGCTCAATATCACCGCCGCCGTCTTTGGGGCAGCACCCTGCGCGACAGCCGTCTTCCCCAAACACCCTCACGTAGAGGGCTGCGACGCCATCGTACTTGAATTGGAGGGTGCACCTCCCACTCAGGCCGCCCGCGCAGGCAAACGCCTGCCAGCCACGGGCCAAGGACATGTTCCCGGCAGCGGAAACTTCGACCCCGACCCACGAAGCTTTGCTGCAGCAGCCATCAGCCTGCAGCTAGAGGCCGTGAGGCCCCGCGGCCGGTGGCTCACCCGCGAAGAAGCGGGGGAGCGGGAGCCAGGTGCCGGTTGGCCTCTCCGACCACACGACGAACTCTGGGAGCATCTCGGCTGAGTGGAAGCGTGACCGAGGAGGCCGAGCAACCATGGCATGCCTCCCTTTGTCGTAGGAGCTGCCTCTCCCTTGGTGGCTCCCGCCTCAAGAAGAAACGCCACCACGGCCAGCAAAGGCGCGCCCGTGCCCCCGAGGAGCCACTACAGGAGTCACGGCGTGCTTACGGGGGTGGCCTCGCCCTCTCTTGGGAGGTGTTGAGCCAGGTCCCTCCTTGGGGGCCTTCCGCTTCTCGGTGGTGGAGAACTTCCTCATCTATGCCATGAGGACTACAGGAAGACGGCGAGGCAAGAAAGAGGAAGAAGAAGTGGGCGGCAAGAAGACGGAGATGACATAGAAGGGATCTGCCCCTCCCCTCATTTATAACCCGCTAGAGGCCAACCGCCGGCCTCCACGATCCCATGCAATGATGGATTTTCTCTGCATGTATCGGAGTCTCGTCAAGTCGAATGGTTGCCGAGGCAGCATGGGGAAGCGGAGGCGCCCACGTCTGATCAATCGCCACGCATCAACCAAGGCCCCGTGCGGTTAGGGACCATGGCGCTCCGCACTTGTCCTTTGGCTTCACCTTGAAGCCAAGTATGAGGGCGCCTTGGGCAGGGGGCTATTGTCGGTGTTCTGGGAACGAGGGTACCCAGACTCGCTTGCCTGCGGGCCACGGCGTGGCTCTGTCAATGGCCCAGTACGGCCAAGCTTCAGCATCGACAACTCAAGACCCTCGCGAGGGGCCAAGCCTCGCGAGGCAGACGACACCAAGACCTCCCTGGGGGGCGGCTTCCCCAGGCTGGCTCCGGAGGAGTGGAGATATCAATGCACGGTGAATGTCGCGAGGTTCGGATGACGTTAGCTATGACGACCAAGGCCAAGCAGGTGCCAGAGGGAGCAGTTCACCAGTTTCCTCTTTGGTGCTAAGGAGGCAGGCGAAGGCGCGGAGTCCTAAGGGATCAGCTAAAGGTTTCCATTCCGGTGCAATGAGACCAAGACCGCCAGGACGGCGGGACGAAGGTCATCGCAGAGCCCACCGCGGCGTCATGACCAGGAGCTTTTGCAGGCGAAGACCACTTTTTTTAGGATAGCATGTACTAGTTCCCTCCTTCAAACACGGCCGTTGTGGGATCCCTTCCTGCCTACATTTGGGAAGAGGACCAAGGAAACTATAAATAGGACTTAGCCAACACCATAGACCAGGGGATTCAGATCATCCTCACACCCACCATCTCATCGAGCGCAAGAACACCTCTCCTCCCGAGGTTGTTCTCCATTATACTAGTTCATCCTCAACCCCTCGAGGCCAATCCACCACAAAGCAGGAGTAGGGTTTTACACCGCAAGGTGGCCTGAGCATGGGTAAACTGCTATGTCTCTTGTCCGTTGGGTTCAATGAGCTAGGCCGTGGGATCGGCGAGCAGGCAGGTTGGGGAGGACGAGTTCTTCGCACGCACCCCAGTGTTCGAACGTCTCAAGGTTCTGCAGAACCCTTGATCCGACAATAGTTTGTTGGTTTCTAATGGAGTTTTTTCTTTATACTTCAATGGTGTGATGAATTATCACTTATTCATGAGAAGTCTATGATAAAAGTTCTTTGATAAAAGTCTTATGTTTAAGTTTTTTGCTATTATAATAATGAACATGGTGCTTCTATGTCTGTATTTTGTTTTTATCGACACCTCTCTCTCTAAGCATGTGGACATGTTTTCGATTTTAGTTTTCGTTTGAGGACAAGCGAGGTCTAAGCTTGGGGGAGTTGATATGTCCATTTTGCATCATGTTTTCCTACTGTTATTTATGATGTTTTTATCCATAATAATGCTTTTTGGAGTAATTCTAGTGCCTTTTCTCTCATAATATGCAAGGTATACACAAAGAGGGAGAATTTCCGGCAGCTGGAAATCTGGACCTGAAACAGCTACGTTAGGCTATTTTGCACAACTGCAAACAAGCTAAACTTCACGGAGAATTTTTATGGAATATATGATGAATATTGGAGCAAATAAGTACCGGAGGAGGCCCACCAGGTGGGCGCAACCCACCTGGGCGCGCCAGGGAGCCCAGGCGTGCCCTGGTGGGTTGTGCTCACCCAGGCCTACCTCCGGTGCCCATCCTCTGGTATATAAGTGATTTTGACCTAGAAAAAATAAGGAGAGGACTTTCGGGACAGAGCGCCGCCATCTCGAGGTGGAACTTGGGCAGTAGCACTTTTGCCCTCTGACGGAGCGATTCCGCCGGGGGAACTTCCCTCCCGAAGGGGGAAATCATCGTCATCATCGTCACCAAGAACTCTCCCATCTTGGCGAGGGCAATCTCCATCGACATGTTTAACAAAACCATCTCATGTCAAACCCTAGTTCATCTCTTGTGTTCAATCTTATTACCGAAACTCTAGATTGGTTCTTATGGGTGACTAGTAGTGTTGATTACATCTTGTAGTTGATTACTATATGGTTTATTTGGTGGAAGATTATAGGTTCAGATCCAATATGCTATTTAATACCCCTATGATCTTGAGCATGATTATCATTTGTGAGTAGTTACTTTTGTTCTTGAGGTCACGGGAGAAATCATGTTGCAAGTAATCATGTGAACTTTATATGTGTTCGAGATTTTGATAATATGTATGTTGTGATTCCCTTAGTAGTGTCATGTGAACGTCGACTACATGACACTTCACCATATTTGGGGCTAAGGGAATGCATTGTGGAGTAGCAATTAGATGATGGGTTGCGAGAGTGACAGATCTTAAACCCCAGTTTATGCGCTATTTCGTAAGGGACCGATTGGATTCAAAAGTTTAATGCTATGGTTAGATTTTATTCTTAATAATTTTCTCGTACTTGCGGATTCTTGTGGGAGGATTAATCGTAAGTAGGAGGTTTGTTAAAGTAGGAACAACGCCTAAGCACTGGTCTACCCACATATCAAATTATTAAAGTAGCGAACACGAATCAAGCCAACATGCTGAAAGTGACTAGATGAAAATCCCGCGTACCCTCAAGAACGCTTTGCTTATCATAAGAAACCATTTTGGCCTGTCCTTTGCCTCAAAAGGATTGGGCTACCTTGATGCACTTTTGTTACTATTATTGTTACTTACTTGTTACAAATTATCTTGCTATCAAACTACTCTATTTCTTACAATTTCAGCACTTGCAGACATTACCTTGCTGAAAACCACTTGTCATTTCCTTCTGCTCCTTGTTGGGTTTGACACTCTTACTTATCGAAAAGAGCTACAATTGATCCCCTATACTTGTGGGTCAACAGGGACATGCTCCAACATGAGACGACGGCCATCAAGCCTGGCACGATAGGCATAACCAAGTTTGGGCTAAGAATCGAACACAGATGTCATCCGAACTCCGTCTTGATGTTACCTGATATAGAGGCGCCGCACACCCCATGTGATTTACCGATGAGGTAATGTAGCACCAGTTTATGGATGGGTTTAAACACGTAAACATCGAGGCATGCGATGGAACGACAGATCCCGCGGTATGGATTGAAGATTTTCTTCTCCACATTCACATGACTCGCGGTGATGATCTCCACGCCATCAAATACCCCCCCTAAAGTTAAAAGGACGAGCATGACAATGGTTGGCAGTTGGTAGGACTTGGAGGATGCGTTTCGAGACAACTTCCAAGGCACTTATGTCCGGCCACTGGACGCCGATGACCTCAGTCACATGGTCCAGCAACCCGGAGAATCAGCTCGCAAACTCTAGGCCCGGTTCTTAATAAAAAAGAACCAAATTGTCGACTGCCCACACACTGAAGCATTAGCGGCCTTTAAGCATAGCGTCCATGACGAATGGCTCTCCCGACATCTCGGTTAGGAAAAGCCAAAAACAATGACATCTCTTACTACGCTGATGACCTACTTCTGTGCTGGCGAACATAGCTGGTTGGCTCATAGAAGCAACAACACTAGTGACCCCAGTACCTCTGAGGCTAGGGATGGCAATGGAAGACCACGACGAAACAAAAATAAGCGTCAAAACAACAACGAAGAAACTGAGAATATGGTGGTAAACGCCGAATTCAGTGGCTCCAAACCCGGTCAGCGGAACAAGCCGTTCAAAGTAAATAGAGACGGACCATCCAATTTGGACAAAATACTAGATAGGCCAAGCCTACCAACCACACCAACAAAAACTCCTAGGTTTTCAAACAGGCCGGTAAAATAAATACCGAACATAAGGGAAAAGGACCTCAAAGCGAAGACGATGGCGAGCCTCGCCCTCCGAACACAGGGGGCAGAAGAGGTTTCCCCCTGAGGTAAAAAACAGTGAACATGATATATGTCACGCACATCCCAAAGAGGGAGCGCAATCACGCACTAAGGTACGAGTACGCTGATGGGGTTATGTACCTAGGGTAGAGTCATGGACCTGTTCCAAGTAACTTACCCTAGGACATCCCTAGAAGAGGTCGCCTTCCAGTCGACCAACGAGGATTCACTCGACTGGCCTGAAGGACTCGACCACGAAGACTCACTCGACCACCAGGAGGTCAAGAGGCACTCTGCACCGCAACGGCCTGTAATTAAGTAGACTTTATGATAGTAAAGGCACTTTATGTGGGGCGTTACCAGTAACGCCCCAGACTTAACTCACCTTAAACCCTCTCCTACGTGGGCTGGCTGGGGTCCTGGCGCACTCTATATAAGCCACCCCCCTCCACAGGCAGAAGGGTTCGGCACCTTGTAATCCGTACATTCATAATCCACTCGACCGCCTCCGGGCTCCGAGACGTAGGGCTGTTACTTCTTCCGAGAAGGGCCTGAACTCGTACATCCTTTGTGCTTACAACCTCTCCATAGCTAGGACCTTGCCTCTCCATACCTACCCCCCACTCTAATGTCAGGCTTAGAACCACGACAGTTGGCGCCCACCGTGGGGCAGGTGTTTTAGCGATTTTGTGGAGAAGTTGCGATTCTTCCGAGTACTTTCATCATGGTGTCTGCTGGAATTTTGGTCGAGGGTCAAGAGATCCGTCTCGATGCTCTCGCCTTCATCGCCGACGACTCCGCATGGCTCCAGGAGGCTCCACTCGACGTAGATGCGCTCCCCGTCCACGGTGCGACGCATTTTCGCGCATGTGTCCGCGGCGTTCTGCTGCGGCAACCATCGACCCAGTATCGGTCGGCTCCTCCATCTTCCACCCTCCCGGTCTCCCGCCAGCGCAAGCGCTCAGGCCGGTCGAGGCTTTAGCGATGGGTGAGTCACGCGGTGGCTCGCCAGTCGGCCACTACACAAGTTGCGGCAATCGAGCCCAACGAATCTCTCTACGGCTTGTTCGATCAGTCGACTGGCTCCGGAGAGACTGCATCCGAGTGCGGAAGCAGTGATCCAGCGGCGGAAATCTTGATGGTCGACGGGCCCCACAGTCCTCCTGGCTTCGCCCGTGGTGGTGGAGCAGGCGACGGCGGCGACCCTGCACGAGGCTACGAAGAGTACCAGCCCGAGCCACTCGACTCTCTGCAAAGAGAAGAGCTTCGCCGCAGGAACGAGGATCCCCTGCGTATTCCCATCGCAGGAGAAACCCCCGAGGCTCGTGCCTTGGAGGAGGCGCGTCTGGCCAATTTGGCCGAGCGCACTCGACTGGAGAACCTTCAGCGAGCACTCGACGAGCGCGCGCGGCAACGAGTTCCCGACACCAGTCGACGTCAACTCTTCCCGCCGACTCAGGTATATCGAACCCCAATTCAGAATTTAGCAGCTGCGACCCGTATAGCAGAGTCCATTCAGCCTTCGCAGTCAGAGGCTGGCAGAGGTTTGCTGCAGATCAGGGATCTGCTCCGGGCAGCAGGAGATCAGAATTCAGCCGTGTCTCAGTCGCGCAACAGAATTCACAGTCGATCTGTCACTGTGAATACGGTTCAGTCGGCTCACAGCCCCAGATCGCCTCCGCGGCGCGAAGGGCGTGAGAATCGGCGAGATCAATATGGCGACAGACTCGACCGAGATGATAGGCGTCGAGTGCCCTATTCCCCTCCGAGGGGTGGGTCTTACGCTCCTCGGCAGCCAGATGATAGGCGTCAGTACAGTACAGGGCGTAGGGTTCCAGTTGACCCCAGAGAGCCAGGCTTCGACGCGCGATCCATTATCGTGCAAGGGTTGGTCGACCGGAACAGAGCCCATCGAGGCGCACTCGACAGAGATGTGCCCACGAGCAGTCGAGTACATGTTTCTGGTCCTGAATGTTTCAGCAGAGCTATCAGAGCCGCAGTTATCCCCCCCAATTTCAGGTTGGCAACAGGAGTCAGCAAGTTCACTGGTGAGTCTAAGCCTGAAACTTGGCTTGAAGACTACCGAGTGGCAGTTCAGATCGGTGGTGGGAACGACGAGGTGGCCATGAAGCATTTGCCCCTCATGTTGGAAGGTTCTGCCAGGGCATGGTTGACTCAATTGCCTCCTAGCAGCATTTACACTTGGGAAGATCTGTCCCGAGTGTTCGTCAGAACGTTCGAAGGGACTTGCAAGCGACCAGCGGGATTGACAGAGTTGCAAGTCTGCGTGCAGAAAACCAATGAGACTCTCAGAGAGTATATTCAGAGGTGGATCACTTTGCACCACACTGTGGAAAATGTCTCTGACCATCAGGCAGTATGCGCCTTCAAAGATGGTGTCAAGAACAGAGAACTGAGTTTGAAATTTGGTCGAACCGGTGACATGACCTTGAGTCGGATGATGGAGATTGCTACCAAGTACGCCAACGGCGAAGAAGAAGACCGACTCCGAAGCGGCAAGCACAAGCCGAGTCAGTCGGAAAAAGGAAACACCAGTCGGAAACAGAAGCGGAAGGCTGAACCGGCAGCTCCTGGAGAGGCTCTGGCCGTGACTCAAGGAAAGTTTAAGGGGAAACCAAAAGGATCCTGGAACCCCAAGAAGGTAAAGGATAAAGAAGGGAACGACGTGATGGATATGCCGTGTCATATTCACATGAAGAAAGATGAAGAGGGGAATATCATTTACCCAAAGCACACCACTCGCCAATGTCGACTCCTGATCCAGCAGTTTCAGGGAAAACAGTCTAAGGACAAGGAGAAGGAGCCGGACAAGGCCGAAGACAAAGAGGACAGTGAGGGAGGATATCCGCATATCAACTCCACTCTGATGATCTTCGCAGATGTGGAAAGCAGAAGTCGACTGAAAGTGATTAACCGAGAGGTTAACATGGTTGCCCCAGCAAAGGCAAATTATCTGAAGTGGTCTCAAACACCCATCACATTTGACCAATCTGATCACCCGACTCATATTGCCACCCCTGGGAGGCAAGCTTTGGTGGTCGATCCAGTTGTCGAAGGCACTCGACTGACAAAGGTGCTGATGGACGGTGGAAGTGGGCTGAATCTGTTATATGCAGACACGTTGAAAGGTATGGGCATTCCGATGTCCCGACTGAGCACTAGTAACATGAGCTTCCATGGAGTTATACCAGGGAAGAAGGCCGAGTCACTCGGCCAGATAGCTTTGGACGTAGTGTTTGGCGATTCAAAGCATTTTCGCAAAGAAAAGTTGACGTTTGAGGTCGTGGATTTTCAAAGTGCATATCATGCCATTTTGGGGAGACCAGCCTATGCACGGTTCATGGCTCGACCATGTTACGTGTACCTCAAATTGAAGATGCCCGGTCCCAAAGGTGTGATCACTGTCACCGGTGATAGGAAAAAGGCAGAGGAGTGCTTTCAGAAGGGCTCCAAAATTGCCGATTCCCAAGTGACAGCGGTCGAGTTCGAAGAATACAAGCAAAACGCAGATCCGAGTGACTTGCTGCGATCCAAGAAGCCCGCCACAGAATCTGCATTCCAGTCGTCCGGTGAGACGAAGCCTGTTCACATTCACCCGACCGACCCCGAAGCAGCTCCGACCCGCATCTCCACAACACTCGACCCAAAATAGGAAGAAGCGCTCATCCAGTTCCTCCGTGAGAACTGGGACATTTTTGCATGGAAGCCCGCTGACATGCCAGGTGTTCCCAGGGGACTGGCTGAGCATCGCCTAAGAGTCGACTCGTCTGCAAAGCCAGTCAAAGAACATCTTCGGCGGTCCGCCGTCCAGAAGAGAAAGGCCATCGGTGAAGAAGTGGCTCGACTGTTGGCGGCAGGATTTATCCGAGAGATATTCCACTCCGAGTGGCTCGCTAATGTCGTCATGGTTCCTAAGAAGGACAAGTCGCTCCGAATGTGCATTGATTTCAAGCACATCAACCGGGCCTGCCCGAAAGATCACTTTCCTCTCCCTCGCATAGATCAAATTGTTGACTCGACCGCGGGATGCGAGAGGTTGTCTTTTTTAGATGCTTACTCCGGGTACCACCAGATCCGTCTGTATGGGCCCGATGAAGTAAAAACAGCTTTCATCACTCCATTCGGGTGCTTCTGCTATATCACCATGCCATTCGGCCTCAAGAATGCCGGAGCCACATTTATGCGAATGATCCAGAAGTGTCTACTCACTCAAATCAGTCGGAATGTGGAAGCTTATATGGATGATATTGTTGTCAAGTCACGAAAAGGTTCCGACCTGCTCGCTGACCTCGCCGAAACATTTGCCAACCTCAGAAGGTATGATATCAAGCTCAATCCATCAAAGTGCACATTTGGAGTTCCTGGTGGCAAGTTACTCGGTTTTCTCGTTTTCGAACGGGGAATCGACGCCAACCCAGAAAAGATTGGCACTATTCTCCGAATGAAACGCCCTGTGCGAGTGCACGATGTCCAGAAGCTTACTGGATGCTTGGCCGCATTAAGTCGATTCATCTCACGACTCGGTGAAAAGGCATTGCCTCTTTACCGACTGATGAAGAAGGCTGACAAGTTCGAGTGGACTCCAGAAGCTGATGCAGCGTTTGCCGAGCTAAAAGCTCTGCTCTCCACCCAGCCGGTGCTTGCTGCTCCAATCAGCAAAGAGCCTCTGTTGCTCTACATCGCAGCCACAGGACAAGTCGTCAGTACTGTGCTAACGGTCGAGCGGGAAGAAGAAGGAAAAGCTCTCAAAGTTCAGCGCCCAGTGTATTATTTGTCTGAAGTCTTGACTCCATCCAAGCAGAGATATCCTCATTATCAGAAGCTTGTGTATGGAATATACATGACCACAAAGAAGGTTGCTCATTATTTCTCTGACCATTCAATCACAGTCATCAGCGACGCTCCACTATTAGAGATTTTGCACAACAGAGATGCAACTGGTCGAGTGGCCAAATGGGCGATTGAACTTCTTCCCCTTGATATCAAGTTTGAGGCAAAGAAAGCCATTAAGTCCCAGGCAATAGCAGATTTCCTCGCCGAGTGGATCGAACAGCAGCAGCCGACTGAAGTTCACTCGGAGCATTGGACCATGTTTTTCGATGGTTCTAAGATGTTGAATGGTTCCGGTGCTGGGGTTGTCCTGGTTTCCCCCAGAGGAGATAAGCTCAGATATGTGCTCCAGATTCACTTTGATTCCTCCAACAATGAGGCAGAATATGAGGCCCTCCTATATGGGTTGCGCATGGCCATTTCACTCGGCGTCCGTCGCCTAATGGTCTATGGCGACTCAGATTTAGTGGTCAATCAGGTGATGAAAGAGTGGGACGTGAGAAGCCCAGCCATGACTGGATACTGCAGTGAAGTGAGGAAGCTGGAGAAAAAGTTCGAGGGGTTGGAGCTCCATCATATACCCCGACTGAAAAATCAAGCAGCTGATGATCTAGCAAAGATAGGTTCCAAGAGAGAAGCCATTCCGAGTGGTGTGTTCTTGGAGCATATACATACTCCGTCAGTCAAAGAAGATCCTTTCACCGAAGAAACTCCGCAGCCCAAGAGTGCCACAGATCCGACTGAAGTTGAAGTCCCAGCGGTGGTCGACTTGATCATGGAGGTTTTGGTAGTCATTCCCGACTGGACGGTTCCGTATGTCGCATATATCTTGAGGAAAGAGCTTCCGGAGGATGAGGAAGAGGCTCGACAGATCGTCCGTCGATCTAAGGCCTTTACCGTCATCAAAGGACAATTATACAGAGAGAGCACGACTGGAGTCGGTCAGAAGTGCATAACACCAGAAGAAGGTCGACTCATCCTCAATGATATTCACTCGGGGACCTGTGGTCATCATGCGTCCTCCCGGACCATCGTGGCCAAAGCATACCGAGCCGGATTTTACTGGCCCAAGGCAAATGAGATGGCAAAGGAGATAGTGGATAAGTGCGAGGGATGTCAGTTCTACTCGAATATGTCGCACAAACCTGCGTCAGCTTTGAAGACCATCCCACTCGTCTGGCCTTTTGCAGTCTGGGGGCTGGACATGGTCGGCCCTTTGAGAACAGGACGAAGTGGCTTCACGCATGTACTGGTGGCAGTCGACAAGTTCACCAAGTGGATCGAGGCTAAACCAATCAAGAGCCTCGACACCGGTACTGCTGTTAGCTTCATCAGGGAACTAATATTCAGATATGGAGTCCCGCACAGCATCATTACGGATAATGGATCGAACTTTGACTCAGAGGAATTCAGAACCTTCTGCAACTCCCAGGGCACACGGGTCGACTACGCATCAGTCGCCCATCCGCAGTCGAATGGACAAGCAGAGCGAGCTAATGGACTGATTCTCAAGGGACTGAAGCCGCGACTGATGCGTGATCTCAAACACGCGGCTGGAGCTTGGGTCGACGAACTTCCATCTGTACTCTGGGGACTGCGGACCACGCCCAATCGGTCGACCGGAAGAACTCCATTCTTCTTGGTCTATGGAGCCGAAGCAGTCTTGCCGAGTGATCTTCTCCACAATGCTCCTCGAGTCGAAATCTACAATGAAGCAGAAGCTGAACAAGCGCGGCAGGCCGCAGTCGACCTTTTAGAGGAAGAAAGGGAGATGGCTCTGATCCGGTCGACCATCTACCAACAAGATCTGCGCCGTTTCCACGCCCGAAATGTGAGAGGTCGAGCCTTCCAGGAAGGGGATTTGGTTCTCCGAGTGGATCAGCACAAACCACACAAGCTTGCTCCTTCTTGGGAAGGCCCCTTCATCGTCACCAAGGTTCTCCACAACGGGGCGTACCGTCTTTACAACGTCGAGCATAATATCGACGAGCCCCGAGCTTGGAACGCGGAGCTACTCCGCCCATTTTACACTTAAGTTTTATCACTCGGATGAGTTGCAATAAAGTACTTCTGTAGTTCATGGGTTTAGAAATAATTGTGTCATCACTTTTTATTTTTGTCCACATAAAAACTCCCCCTCAGTGGGTGGCTTAGCCGCGAATCCGTTTCGCCTAAGTTTGTAAAAATCCTATCGAGTGGTGAGCCAGACTCTCACTCGGAGGCTTAGCTGCGAATCCATTTCGCCTAAGTTTATCAAAATCCTACCGAGTGGTAAGCCAGCCTTCCACTCGGGGGCTTAGCTGCAGTCCAAGGACTCGCCTAAGTTTATCAAAATCCTACCGAGTGGTAAGCCAGCCTTCCACTCGGGGGCTTAGCTGCAGTCCAAGCACTCGCCTAAGTTGTCAAAATCCTACCGAGTGGTAAGCCAGCCTTTCACTCGGGGGCTTAGCTGCAGTCCAAGCACTCGCCTAAGTTATCAAAATCCTACCGAGTGGTAAGCCAGCCTTCCACTCGGGGCTTAGCTGCAGTCCAAGGACTCGCCTAAGTTTATCAAAATCCTACCGAGTGGTAAGCCAGCCTTCCACTCGGGGGCTTAGCTGCAGTCCAAGCACTCGCCTAAGTTGTCAAAATCCTGCCGAGTGGTAAGCCAGCCTTTCACTCGGGGGCTTAGCTGCAGTCCAAGCACTCGCCTAAGTTTATCAAAATCCTACCGAGTGGTAAGCCAGCCTTCCACTCGGGGGCTTAGCTGCAGTCCAAGGACTCGCCTAAGTTTATCAAAATCCTACCGAGTGGTAAGCCAGCCTTTCACTCGGGGGCTTAGCTGCAGTCCAAGGACTCGCCTAAGTTTATCAAAATCCTACCGAGTGGTAAGCCAGCCTTTCACTCGGGGCTTAGCTGCAGTCCAAGCACTCGCCTAAGTTTATCAAAATCCTACCGAGTGGTAAGCCAGCCTTCCACTCGGGGGCTTAGCTGCAGTCCAAGTGCTCGCCTAAGTTATAAAAATCCTACCGAGTGAAGAGCAACCCTCTCACTCGGGGTCTTAGCTGCAGTCCAAGCACTCGCCTAAGTTATAAAAATCCTACCGAGTGGAGAGCAACCCTCTCACTCGGGGGCTTAGCTGCAGTCCAAGCACTCGCCTAAGTTATAAAAATCCTACCGAGTGGAGAGCAACCCTCTCACTCGGGGGCTTAGCTGCAGTCCAAGCACTCGCCTAAGTTGTGAAAATCCTACCGAGTGAAGAGCGATCCTCTCACTCGGGGGCTTAGCTGCAGCCTCGTGCCCGCCTAAGTTATCAAAATCCTACCGAGTGGTAAGCCAGCCTTCCACTCGGAGGCTTAGCTGCAGCGTCGTGCTCGCCTAAGTTATAAAAATCTTACCGAGTGGAGAGCAACCCTCTCACTCGGGGGCTTAGATGCAGCCCTGCGCTCGCATAAGTTACAAAAATCCTACCGAGTGAAGAGCGACCCTCTCACTCGGAGGCTTAGCTGCAGCCCAGTGCTCGCCTAAGTGGACTAAAGAATAAGTCGATTGCGGTACAGGCACCTTGCTTTGAACCTGCAAAAGACATTCCGAGCCGAAGGCAATCATATTCAAGCGCCAAATTCAAGTTTGAATCGATATCTAAAGGAACCGAAAGTGCTCGGGCGTCAAGCCTGTTAAGGTTTGTCGGTTACAATTCCACTCGGCATACCGAGGCAAATTTAAAGTGTCGAGCCAGAAGAAGTTTTTTACCCCTCCTGTGGAGGGCTGGAAGGTGCAACAAATTCATCAAGGTCAATTCCGTCGGCGATCCGAGTGGCAGCTGCAAGGAAAGTCTCCATAAAGGACCTGAAGTCGTGCTTCTTGGTATTGGCCACCCGAAGGGCCGCCAGCTTCTCCTCTCGTGCATCTTTGCAGTGGACTCGGGCCAGACACAGAGCGACATCTGCACCACACCGAGCCGAGGACTTCTTCCACTCCTGCACTCGACCAGGGATCGCGTTCAAGCGGGCCATCAGCGACTCAAGGTCATTCTGAAGTGTCTCCTCAGGCCAGAGCGTCGAGTCGATGCGAGATGTGGCGGCCTTCAGCCTTGCGAGATAGTCCACGACAGCTGCGACACGAGACTCCAGTCGGAAAACATCCATGGCAACTTCGTCGTTCACCGGAGAATTGACGGGGTCAAGGTTTGGCTCCAGTCGGCTGGTTTCCTCTTCAAAGTTTTGACAAAATTCTGCAAGGGTGATCACTAAGTCAAGGGGATAGTCGAATGGAAGAAGCCACAGTTGGAAATATTTGCCAAACATGGAGGTTTACCTTCAAGCATAAGAAACAGCTTCTTGGCAAGGCCACTCAGGAAGGCCTCCAGTTCAGTTTTCTTCTCAGTCAATTTGCTGACTTGGTCGGTCAAGGCAGCTTTGTCAGTTCTCAGTCGACTGACTTCCTTGTTGGCAATCCCAAGAGCAGTTTTCAGATTGGTATTGTCTTGTTCGAGCTTGGTGACTGAAGCTAACTTCTCGTCAGCAAGCTTGATCTTCTCAGCTAGCTCAAGGTCTTTCTTCTCCTGGGCCTCCCTTACCTTACCTGCAAGTTACAGCGAGATCAGATGCCGAAACAAGCAAGGGGAAAAGCAGTCGTCAGGGTCTCACCAAACATACCTTCGGTCTCCTCCTTTGCCTTTGTCAGCTTCTCCTGAACCAGCTTCAAGCTCAGCTCGACTTGAGTATGTTTTTGTTCCAGCTCTGAGTAGCGAGCCACAAGATCACAGGAGTTCTGCGAAGAACCAATCGACTAAACGTCAAATGTAACTCACTTCCGAGTGAAAAAGGGAAAAACACACGTTTCTAAGACTACAGCCGAATACAAGCATTCGACCGTAGTCTCGGGGACTACACCCAGTGGGTGCACTCAGCGTGCCCCCACTAATCCTGTTGAAGACAAAGTCGACCAGTCGACCTCAAAAAAAAAACAGTGTGCGAGACGCATTCTCTAAGACTGTGATCAACTGCAAGCAGTCGACCACAGTCTCGGGGACTACACCCAGTGGGTGCACTCAGCGTGCCCCCACCGGTTTGCGAAATCCAGTCGACCAGTCGACTGACAGAAAGATTGACATCATAAAGCCTAAGGCCGACTGCCAGCAGTCGACCTTAGCCTTGGGGACTACACCCAGCGGGTGCACTCAGCGTGCCCCCGCTAACACGGAGTTTATTCGACACACCCAGTGGGTGACTAATATAAATTCCGGAAAAGAAAAGTTTTTGGTAGCATATCCAACAGAACAAACAACGGTCGACTGACCTGGACATTACTTTGGAGGGCAGAACTGGCGTCATAAGCTGCCTGGCTCGCGTCCCGGATGGTCTTCAGCTGCTCCATCATGAGTCCCGCCTGGCGTATCGCCTCCTTCGCTGCGCCAGCTTGGTCCTCTGGGACGTGGTGCGTCATGAAGAGGGAAGGCTGCTGAGCACTCGTCAGTGGATTCGCGAAGGTCACCGTGTGTCGAGTGGTGTTCTCTTCCTCCACAGTCAGAATTTCAGGCGCCGGCACATCCTGAGGCACCTTACTGGCGGACGCTTTCCGACTCCTCCTGTGCTTCAGCGGCTCTTCATCCTCATCATCATCAGGAAGATCGATAACAGTGTTGGGTGGAGCTGCGGAGAAGGATCAGGATCAGAGATCGCGAGTCAGTCGACTAAGAATGGTATTAAGAACACAGTACCTGGATTCGAAGTTGCTGCATCCTCCATCTCGTGGTCATCGGCCCGGGCCGAGGTCTCAGAAGTAGCAGCACTGCAACTCCAAAGGATCAGTCGACTAACCTCAGCGTCGACCAGAGATAAAGTTCGCACAGAATAAGAAAATATGAGCAACACAATTACCCTGATATGGTGGGGATGGACACCTTCATCTTCGGCAGGAGCTTGGTCGGCTTCGATGAGGCCGCCCTGGGCTGCTTCGGCGCCTTTTCAGTCGGCGCCGGAGAGGTGGTCCGAGGGCGCTTGGTCGACTGAGTGGCGGTCGCAACCCCCTTACCACGTTCGGTCGAAGGGTCGTGGACAAGCTTCGACCGCCTTTCTGAACGCGGTGGAACGACCTCCTCCTCCTCTTCTTCCTCGTCCTCGATGTCATCTTCATCACCTTCATCATCATCATCGTCGTCATCATCCCCTGCAGCATCCGAGTCCCATTCCTCCTCTTCCTGGCTCTCGCCCCCGCTCGCCTCGCCCCCGCTCGCCTCGCCTTCCTCAGTCGAAGCTTGTGCCCCATTGGGCATCGAGTACAGCTCGGTGAAGGCCTAGCAGATGCCCAAACAAGGATCAGTCGACCAGTCGGCAGGGTTAGCAGAAATGAATACGACAAGGACACAATGGAAAGCAGAGCAAGTGTACCTTGTTTGGGTCGCTGTTGTGGTCGAGTGGAGGAATCCTTCTGGCTCCGCGCGGGTTGTCCCTGTTTCCGGTAACGGCTACCATCCATCTTTCCAGAGTGGCATCGTCGACTTCTTCTGGATGGAATCTAGTCTCGTCTTCGGGCCCACAGTACAACCACATGCAGTGGCTCCGGAATTGAAGGGTTGGATGCGACGCCTGAGGAAGACCTCCAGAAGATCCATGCCCGTCACCCCCTCCCGAACCAACTGCACCACGCGCTCCATCAACATCTTCACGTCGGCTTTCTCCTCCGGAATCAGCTTCAGAGGGGAGGGCTTGTTCACTCGGTCCATGGTAAACGGAGGGAGTCCACTCGACTGCCCTGGCATCGACTGGACCTGACAGTAGAACCAAGTCGACTGCCAGCCTCTGACGGACTCGGGAAAGGACATGGGCGGGAAGGTGCTATTATTCCTCACCTGAATCCCCAGGCCCCCACACATTTGGACGACTCGAGTCTTCTCATCACCTGGGCTCGCCTTCTTCACGGTCTGAGAGCGACACGTGAAGATACGTTTGAACAAGCCCCAGTGCGGTCGACAGCCCAAGAAACCCTCACACATGGACACGAATGCAGCAAGATAGGCAATGGAGTTTGGGGTAAAGTGGTGGAGCTGCGCTCCAAAGAAATTCAAGAAGCCACGGAAGAAAATGCTTGGCGGCAAGGAAAACCCACGATCAACATGAGTGGCCAGAAGCACACACTCACCCTCTTCTGGCTGTGGCTGCCACTCCTTCCCCGGCAACCTCGTAGCTCCGTGAGGGATCAAGCCCTCGTTGGCCATGTCGAGGAGGTCCTTCTCCGTGATGGTCGACTGGATCCAGTCTCCTTGGACCCAGTCTTTCGGCAGGCGGGATCTGGACGAGGACCCTCTGCGGCTGGTGGATCTCCCCTTCGCCTTCTCCGATGCCGACGCCTTCTTGGCACGCTCCAGCGCCGCCGTCTTCTCCTTGGCCATGGTCGCCGGTGAGATGCACGAAGGGAAGTGGTGCGGGGGCGAGAGCGAGCACGCTGAGCAGGGAGGAAGGAAGCAGAGGGAGAGAGGGAGAATGCTGAGGCGCAGCACAGAAATCCTCGCCGGGCACATTTATAAGGTCCCTTCCGAGTGGCTGACATGTGGGCCCGGTCGATCTAATCATATCTGTGAGCAGTTATGAGGACTGGATACGTGGCGAAAAAGGCGGCGCGGAGGTCGAGGCGTCTATGCCCCGTCCCATCCGAACGCCGCGGTCTGCCCCGCTTCGCGCGCGCCCCCAAATTTCGCACCCCGCGGAATCCGCGAGCAACAAATCAGTCGGTCAGACGCGGTGTTTCCGGCGATCCGTCGCTCGGAGATCGTCGAAGCTCGAAAGATCACTCGACGCAAAAATAGAATGGATCGTGTCGACCGAAGACAAATTGCTCCCTGTCAACGAACAGATTCTTTGATCCAGAACAGCGCACAACTAGAGCGCAAAGGTTAATCGGAAACGACATCAACTCCTTCTTCACTCGAAGCCTCAATCCATTCGGGGGCTAATGATGGGGTTATGTACCTAGGGTAGAGTCATGGACCTGTTCCAAGTAACTTACCCTAGGACATCCCTAGAAGAGGTCGCCTTCCAGTCGACCAACGAGGATTCACTCGACTGGCCTGAAGGACTCGACCACGAAGACTCACTCGACCACCAGGAGGTCAAGAGGCACTCTGCACCGCAACGGACTGTAATTAAGTAGACTTTATGATAGTAAAGGCACTTTATGTGGGGCGTTACCAGTAACGCCCCAGGCTTAACTCACCTTAAACCCTCTCCTACGTGGGCTGGCTGGGGTCCTGGCGCACTCTATATAAGCCACCCCCCTCCACAGGCAGAAGGGTTCGACACCTTGTAATCCGTACATTCATAATCCACTCGACCGCCTCCGGGCTCCGAGACGTAGGGCTGTTACTTCTTCCGAGAAGGGCCTGAACTCGTACATCCTTTGTGCTTAGAACCTCTCCATAGCTAGGACCTTGCCTCTCCATACCTACCCCCCACTCTACTGTCAGGCTTAGAACCACGACATACGCCGTAGAGCCTGTCGCCCCAAAATTCAACCCATGGTCATCTTGTCTGATCAACTTCGATCACAGGGACCACCCAATTAGTATCCGTCATAGAGGTTCGGTCACCCTGGTACTCGATCTCATCATTGATGGATACCATCTCACTAGAGTCCTCATGGACGGCGGCATCAGTCTCAACCTGATTTATCAAGACACTGTGCATAAGATGGGCATTGACCCGTCAAGAATCAAGCCTAGTAACACTACCTTTAAAGGAGTGATACCTGGCATAGAGGCCCACTACATGGGCTCCTTAACACTGGAAGTAGTATTCGGCTCTCTAGATAACTTTTGAAGTGATGAGTTAA
This sequence comes from Triticum aestivum, assembly GCF_018294505.1. Taxonomy (NCBI): domain Eukaryota; kingdom Viridiplantae; phylum Streptophyta; class Magnoliopsida; order Poales; family Poaceae; genus Triticum; species Triticum aestivum. Next base: position 244,532,964 of record NC_057806.1, read on the forward strand.
TCTTCGATATCGCCCTTTCCGTAGTGGTTATCACGCACTGCTTGGACGAACTGCTTTCACCTGCTTTAATGCAGTCCTGCATTATGCCTATTTAAAGCTCAAAATGCCCGGACCACACGGTGTTATCCCAATAAATAAAAATATGGAGCGCCCCCTCCGCACCGAGGAGCACACCGCGGCCCTTGCAGCCGAAGTACATAACAGCCTCATCAAGCCGAACAACTCATCGGCCATTAAGACCCTTGACATTGCCAAGCGAGTTCGATCCACACTACAGCATGACAGCTCGACTGATCTAGAGCTTGAATAGCATTTCAGCCTCCGCCAAACGCCCTATAAGGTTGCGGCATATGTACCGCACGTGCATCGTTATGCACTTAAAATACCTTGGGCAGCACCGGAGGCATACTACAGAAAAGGTCTATAGTACGGCTTGACCCTATTCGGACCTTAACCTTTTTCCCTTTTCCTTTTTCTTTACTATAGGTTCATTAAAAACCTACCTACTCTAAGGTTGTACAGGGGCTCCTTTCCATATTCTCCTTTCTTATAGACGACCATTGACTTTTCCTCTCAAAGGATTTCTCACCAAGTAGAAACGACACAGACGTGCGGCAGGGCACCACTAGGATCTTCAAACCCACTGCTTTTAGGCCCTGTGTAAAACTTTCCCTTGTGTAAACTCTCAGCATGTAAAATAGTCATGATATTCATGGCATTACCTGTAATAGCAAATCGCAACATATCAATAAGGGTATAAAGGAAACAGCTGATTACCACTTCCGTTTGGTAACAATTTATTTCACATTGCCATCTTTATTCCCCCCTTATGTCAGAATGCCGCACGTACTTTAGTTCAGCTTTCATACCGGGGGCTGTATTCGGTTCCGCACGTTTTCAAGTCCGAACACCTCTAGGGTACTCTTTGGCGTCCCGAATATTGCACTATATGCATTGGCTCCGAATCATGTCTTTGGTCTATAGTTGGGTTGCTCGGCTCCTATGCTTACCACCCTACGTTCCGATTGTTCGGCTAAGGTAGTAAAGAAAGAACTACTGCGATTGTATTTCTGGTTCCTCCAGTCAAATACCTTAGTAGAGAAAGCCGAAAACTGACTGTCATGATAAAGCGAGAGCTAGTCGGTGATTCAGTGACTTACTACAAATCATTAGTGATTTATTCCACATTATATGAGGGGAGGGTCTTCATTGAGCCGCGTGGAAAAGGCACCTTAGATCGGATTGCCGCACACACACAAGGGGCTAGTATTTAGCCCCATAGTCTGATTGCCTGGTTCAGCTCGCAGACACCCCCTTCACGGGCCAAGACGTTGGATAAAGTATGGTCATGCGCTACGTCGAACACCCCCGTAGCATCTACGTGGGGGCTGAAGCCGACGACTGTCAACTTTGCGAATTAAAATGGCCGCACATGAGGAAAATAGCTTAAAGATAAAAGGCATGAATAAATTACAAGCAAGGGGTCATAACATAGTTTTTACAACCCGCACAAATCTACTCAAATATCACGTCCTTAGAGCACGGGCCCTCTACTATTCAGGCCCCTGCTAGGACGTCTTCAAAGTATCTCTCCGGCTTGGGGTGGTCCTTGCCTTCGGGCGGGCCTGCGGTCGACACGTCAGTGGCCTTCATCTTTGCCCAGTGCATCTTAACGCGGGCAAAGGCCATCCAAGCACCCTCTATACAGGCCGAACGCTTTATAGCATCAATGCAGGGCCGCGCATCGATAAGCCATTTCACCAAACCGAAGTAGCTACCAGGGATAGGTTCGGCCGGAGTTGGACTATTAAGTCCTTCATGGGCAAGCCGGCCCCTATGCAGCTCCATCAGCTGCTTCATCTGGTCATTTAGAGGTGTCAGGTGCTCCAGCGCAAGAAACTACGACCAAAACATATTCTCGGTCGAGTTCCCCTCCTGGGCTCAGAAGAATTGTGCTGCATCGGCGGCACTCCTCGGCAGATCCGCAACCTCGTCTGGAGAACTCCACACTCGAGTAACCAAAGCATATCTTTGACCTCCAAATATACTCTGCAAAAGAAAGGCCTTACCAGCCGCTATCTGCTTTGCCTGACGGATCTCTTAGCGAGCACTCTAAGACTCGAACCGCGCCTCTTTAGCCTCCTAGAGGACTTTGGCGAGTTCGGACAATTGGGCCGAAGTCTTCTCCTCCAAATCCTCACATTTGAGGATGGCATCCTTAAGCTACTGCTCGACTTCGGCCACTCGAGCTTCGTGTTGGCGGCGGGCGGCCTCCTCAGTCTTCAGTTCTACAGTCGCTTTATCAGCGGCTGCCTTATTCGCCTTCGCCTATTTCTGGGCTTGGGCAAGGGCTCCTTTGAGGGTCTCCACCTCGGCCACACCAACTATGCTCATAATCAAAACATTTCACGAGTTAATCTCTGAATATAACTATCACTTATGATAAACAAATAAACTTTAAAAACCTATATGCATACCTTGTGTCTCATCGTACCCCTTGTTAATGTGGTCGATCTCTTCATCGGCCAACCAAAGCTTCCTATTGAGTTCGGACACTTCGACGGCCTGGGCGGTAGCCGCCAACAGGGAAGCATGTTACAATGATAGAGAAGTATGTTAGCTTTTCCACCGGACAGGGCCTAAGGGACTACTATCTATATATAGGCATATTCCTATGTATATATATATATAGAAAAGAATTTAGAGCATTACATCACATACTTCGAAGCCTGTTAGTAGGCTGGTAAAGGCTTCGTTCAATCCGCTCTTGGTAGACTGAACCTTCTCTACCACCACACCCATCAGGGTGCGGTGCTCCTCCATGATGGAAACACATCGCAGTGCTTCCGCTAGAGTGTTCGGCGCCTCCGAATCAGTGGAGGCCAACGACGGAGCTGATACTCCTCCCCCCTCCGTCGAAGGGGGCTGCTCACCAGATCCCGGAGCCACATTGGTCTCTGGAGTGGTGTCCGGTTGGGGCGCGGATTGTTGGGGTTCCCCACCGTAGGTTGTCATAGGGGTCGCCTCCCCTATGTCTTCGGCGACCGACATATTAACCTCGGGCGCTTGCTCGACGGCCTCGCCCGCCCCTTCACGGCCAGGAGAGGTCCTTCGGGATAACACCTCAGTGTCATCCGTGGTGATGGGCGAAGGGGCTCGTGGAGACGTCTCGCTCTCTTCCATCTCAGGTGGCAGAGAACTCCCCTCCGATAATGAAACATTCGGGAGATCGCGGGGAGCGCTGAAAGGCACATGGCATAGTAAATCATATAATACAAACAGGAAAACTGAAAGATAAACTGTAAGTATCTAAATCCTTACGATTCTGCTAGGGGCTTCGCCCTGGGAGGCTTTTTGGGGACCAGTTCGGCATATGAGTCGGAACTGTCCTGGAGGGTCATCTTCCCCCTCTTGGGCGCCTCCCCTTTGGGTCTTTGAAGGTTGCCTTCTTCTTCTTTCTCCCCTTATGGGGGTAGTCGCTTTCCACCTCCTCTTCCCCTTCCTCTTCCTCGACTTCCTCATGGGAGGAGGAGGCTTCAATCTCTCCAAACACAGCGTTTGAAGGACCATTATGGCGGGGGCCGCCTTGGCTTCCTTGCCCTTCTTCATGTTGGCCTTCCTCCCCGGAGCCTAATATGGTGTCGGGACCGGCATCTTTGTCAGCTGGGGTGTGGCAGGGTCTTCAGGCAGCAGTGCTAGACACTTGATCCGCTCTGCCTTTGTCGTGCAGCCCTGCACAAAAGACAGATGATATATTATGTCTAAACTTATTTAATGAATAAGTACTTGGGAAAATCATGTTTATCGGTGAGGCCGGATTCTCGATGTCGAGACCAATGTCCTTGGTGTTCTTCGGCCACATTTTGTGGGCCTTGAAAAGCAACTTCCAAATGTCTTCGTGCATCATGCCAAAGAAGTGCTTCAAAGTCCTTGGCTCCTCCGGATTAAACTCCCACATATGAGAGGCCCGGAGTTGGCAAGGCAGAGTCCGGCGGAAGAGCATCACTCGAATCATATCTGTGAGACCAATGTTTTTGCCTATCATGTTGGTGATGCACTTTTGTAGCATCTGCACCTCCGCCGAGGACCCCCAGTCAAGGCCCTTAGCGGTCCAGGAGGTGAACCTAGTGGGGGGTCCGGGTCTGAAGTCGGGCGTGGCTGCTGAGGGAGTCTTGGACTAAGGGGTCCTCGGGTGTCCGATCTATTGGATATGGGCCGGACTGATGGGCCGTAAGGATGCAAAGACCGAAGACTCCACCCGTGTCCGGATAGGACTCTCCTTGGAGTGGAAGGCAAGCTTGGCGACCAACTATGAAGATTCCTTTCTCTGTAACCAACCTTGTGTAATCCTAGATCCCTCCTGTGTCTATATAAACCGGAGGGCTAGGTACGTAGATAGGCCGAATCCTCATAATCATAGCCAGACTAGACTTTTAGGGTTTAGTCATTACGATCTCGTGGTAGATCAACTCTTCAAATACTCATATTCATCAAGATCAATCAAGCAGGATGTAGGGTATTACCTCCATAGAGAGGGCCCGAACCTGGGTAAAACATTGTGTCCCCCGTCTCTTGTTACCATCAATCCTAGATGCATAGTTCGGGACGCCCTACCCGAGATCCGCCGGTTTTGACACCGACATTGGTGCTTTCATTGAGAGTTCCACTGTGCCATCCCAAAAGGTTTGATGGCCCCTTCAATCATCAACAATGATGCTGTCCAAGGTGAGACCTTCCTCCCTGGACAGACCTTCGTGTTCGGCGGCTTCGCACTGCGGGCCATCTCGCTTGGCCATCTGGAGCAGATCGATAGCTACGCCCCTGACCGCCAGGTCAGATTTGGGAGTTTGAACTACGTTACGGACATTCGTGGAGACTTGATCTTCACCAGATTGAAGACCGCAGCAACCACTCCTGGTTACCCCGATGGACATGACCTAAATCTGTCATCGGACCGCATCCAGGAGATAGATCCTGTAACCGCCCTGGCCTTAGATCCTGAGCATACTACGCAATCCAAGGACTGGAGGCTCAACACCACCATGGAGGCCACAGATTCCCCCACATTGGAGCCGCACATGGACTTAACCTCACACGATATCTGTGTCACCAGAACTTCGGACTCACCTCCGGCAATAAGTTTCGAACCTTGCAAATCCACGAATGCCGAACTTGATCATTTATCGATCTTCGAATTCAGCGCCGCAGACATCTTCCAGCACTCGCCTTTGGGTGACGTGCTAAACTCATTAAAGAACATGTACTTGGTGGGGGACTCACATCCGAACTATTTCCGGTTCGAACTAGGGGCTGACGATGGAGAATTTTGCTTCCCACCCGCCACCCACTTCATAGCCATGGTCGAGGATTTAACCGACACGCTTGATTATGATTCCGAAGACATTGACGGTATGGACGACGACGATGATGAGGAGCAAAACCAAAATCCACCATTTACTGGATGCTGGACAACCACTTCTTCGTACGATGTGTACATGGTGGACACACCCAAAACAACCAATGACAATGACAAAGAAAATCTAGTCGAGAATAAACCTCCTGAGATACAGCAAAAATGCCGGTGTCCTCGGTGGTGCTCTAAGTCACGTCGTTCAAAAGACATCAATGCTGGAACCGGAGAAAATAATACTCCAGATGACGCCGAAAACAATGAAGACCTTGCTGAGGTAACATCCGAACAGAAGGAGCAAGAAAACAGGCAAGCTAGCCCCGACGAACAGGCCAGGCCCAATGACTCGGAGGACGGTAGTTACCGTCCGCTCTCCGAGGATGAGGAAAGACTCGACAACGAAGATTTCATCATGCCTGAGGAACCTCTCTAGCAGGAGCGCTTCAAGCGCCGGCTAATAGCCACCGCAAGGAGCCTGAAAAAGAAGGAGCAGCAGCTTCAAGCTGACCAAGATCTACTCATCGATAGGTGGATTGATGTCCTGGCAGCCGAAGAATACGGCCTCAAATGCCCAGCCAAGAGTTACCCGAAGCGAAGGTTGCTACCTCAATTCAATGAAGAGGCACCGGAGCCCATGCCTCCCTCACGTAATGCGGCTGACCAACCACTACGTGGTCGGGACAGTGCAGCGGGCCGACCTCCACGTGGTCGGGATAGAGCGGCAACTCAAGCCGAACAACAGCCTGCCCCACTGCCACACAAAATTAGAGACAAAACAGTTCGGGGTCATACATACGACCTCCGGCAGACCCTGGATAGCAGAGCAGGATATACCCGATCGATTTACGGATCGCGAGGACATTCCTCGACATGTGATGATGGCTACCTATTCGTACATGACAAACCTAGTCATGCCCGAGCCGACAACTGCAGACGGACTCCATCGGAGCTACGTCGCGATGTGGCCAGATATAGAGGCGCCGCACACCCTCTTTGCTCCACTGATGAAGTAATGGATCACGAATTCCCCGAAGGATTCAAACCCGTGAATATTGAATCATACACGGGACAACTGATCCCGCGGTATGGATCGAGGACTTTATCCTCCACATCCACATGGCCCGCGGTGACGACCTCCATGCTATCAAATACCTCCCGCTAAAGCTTAAAGGATTAGCTCGGCACTGGTTAAACAACCTGCCTGAAAATTCTATCAGCAGCTAGGAGGACTTGGAAGAAGCCTTCCTCGACAACTTCCAAGGTACATATGTCCGGCCACTAGACGCCGATGACTTAAGACACATAGTTCAACAACCTGGAGAGTCAGCTAGGAAATTCTGGACTAGGTTCCTATCCAAAAAGAACCAGATCGTCGACTGTCTAGATGCCGAAGCCCTAGCGGCCTTTAAGCATAGCATCCGCGATGAATGGCTCGCCCGCCACCTCGGCCAAGAAAAGCCAAAATCTATGGCAGCTCTTACAACACTCATGACCCGCTTTTGCGCAGGTGAGGATAGTTGGCTGGCTCGTAGAAAAAACACAGCCAGCGAGACAGGCCCCTCCGAGGTCAAAAACAGTAATGGCAAGCTCCAACGTAACAGACACAAATGTCGAAGCAATGGTGATAATACCGACGACACTACAGTCAATGCCGGATTCAGCGGCTCCAAGTCTAGCCAGCGGAAGAAACCATACAAAAGAAACAATCAGGGACAATCTAGCCTGGACCGCATACTCGATCGCCCGTGCCAGATTCATGGCACCCCAGACAAACCACCCAATCATACCAACAGAGATTGCTGGGTTTTTAAACAGACCGGCAAGTTAAATGTCGAAAACAAGGATAAGGGATCGCAAAGCGAAGACGACGAGGAGGAGCCCCGGCCGCCAAACACAGGGGGACAGAAGAAGTTTCCCCCTCAGGTCAAAACGGTGAACATGATATACGCTACCCACATCCCCAAGAGGGAGCACAAGCGCGCACTTAGGGACGTCTACGCGATAGAGCCAGTCGCCCCAAAATTTAATCCATGGTCGTCATGCCCGATCACTTTTGATCGCCGGGATCATCTGACCAGTTTCCGTCACGGCGGTTCAGCCGCACTGGTCCTGGACCCAACAATTAATGGGTTCCACCTGACACGAGTCCTAATGGACGGTGGCAGCAGCCTCAACTTGCTCTATCAGGATACAGTGAGCAAAATGTGCATTTATCCATCACGGATCAAACCCACAAAGACTACCTTCAAAGGATTCATACCAGGTGTAGAGGCCCGCTGTACGGGCTCAATCATGCTCAAGGTTGTCTATGGATCTCCGGACAATTTCCGAAGCGAGGAGTTAATCTTCGACATAGTCCCCTTTCGTAGTGGCTATCATGCACTGCTCGGACGGACCGCATTCGCCTGATCCAACGCAGTGCCACACTATGCTTATCTCAAGCTCAAGATGCCCGGTCCACGTGGCGTCATAACAGTTAATGGAAATACGGAACGCTCCCTTTGTACAGAAGAGCACACAGCTGCCTTAGCAGTTGAAGTATAGAGCGGCCTTGTCAAGCAGAACCATAATTCGGCTGCCGAGCCCACGGACACCGTCAAGAAGGTCCGAACTACCCTGTAGCAGGACAGCTCGGCTCGTCAGGAGCTAGACTAGCAATTCGGCCTCCATCTCAGTCTTGGTCAAGTAGTGGCATTTGCACCGCATGTACATAACTACGCACTCAAAATTACATGGGCATCGACGGAGGCATAGCTAGTTTGTGATCCACAGTACGGCTTAACCGACACCGGATACACACATACTTTCAATTTTTTTCGTTTCCTTATTAGGTTTCAATCCCATAGGCCCCATCGGATGGACTGATCACCAGCCCTCTTGAAGGATAAACACACCAAGACGGCGAGAAACGCAGACGTACGGGGGATTTTCAAGGTGGTTTCGTTAACAATCACTCTACCTGTTTTTTAGGACCCACATGTATCTCTCCCTTGGTTTTTGGCATATTAAATAGCCTGTTGCTTATTGCACTACTTGTATCAATGCGCCTCGACATATTAATCAAATTACACTGAAAATAGTTCACGGCTAGATCTTTAAAGCCCCAGCTTATCACCTTTTGCACCTTTTCTATTTTCTTTATTTTTCTTTCTTATTTTTCTCTTCTTCTTCCCTGAGGGTAACCCCATCAGGTAGCACCCATACACTTTGGTACGTTTGATGTTTGCCAGGGGCTTCATAGCACCCCACACTATGGCAACAAAAGTCTGAACACTTTTTATAGTATAGTTCGGCACCCCGAATTTAGCACTATATGCATTGGCTCCGAATCATGTCTTTGGTCAATAGTTGGGTTGCCCAGCTCCTGTGCTTGCTACCTTGTGTTCCGCTATATCAGCTAAGGTAGTAAAGGGAGAACTACTACAATTGTGCCTTGGTTTATCCAAAGGAGCACCTCAATAGAGAAAGCCAAAACCTGACTGTCATGATGCGGCGAGAGCCGGTCACCTGTTCGGAGGTTGCAAATCGTTGGAGATTTCTTCCACATTACACGAAGGATCGGTACTTCCCGATCAGACGCTTATAGCACTCTGGTTCGGATACTAGGGGCTGTGCCTATGTTTTATTGTAAAAATCCTATGGCTAAGTGAGGGCGTTCAAGCCGCATAGTCTGATTGACTGATTCGTTGCACTAAACAACTCCTTCAAGGACCATATAATTGGATCAAGATTGTTTAGATTCCATCCCGAACACCTCCATATTTCCTACATGGGGGCAGAAGCCGATGACTGGGCAACCCTCAGATTTCATACAACACAGCCGCACGGGAGGTAAAATTTAAAACATAACAAGCATTATATTACAACCCCACTTTGTTCTATCATACAAAGCAGAAGGAACTTGAATACATTCATTCAAAGATATTATCCTGCGAAGACTACATTGCTACAATGCGAGACCCCTCTAGGACATCTACAAAATAGCGCTCGGGTGTGCGGTACTCCTTGCCATCTGGCGGCCCCTTGGTCATCTCGACGGCATTCATCTTTGCCCACCACATCTTGTAGCGGGCGAAGGCCATGCGCTCACCTTCAACATAGGCTGATCGCTTGAGGCGTCCAGCCGAGGATAGGCGTTCACCAGCCGCTTCACAAGACCGAAGTAGCTGCCGGGCATAGCTTCAGCAGGCCACAACCGGATTATCAAATCCATCATGGCCAGTTTGGCCACCCTATGCAGCTCCACCAACTGTTTTAGCTGATCGGTGAAGGGCACGAGAGGCTCTGGTGCAAGGTACTGTGACCAGAACAATTTCTCCGTGGAGCTCCCTTCTTTGACTCAGAAGAACTCCGCGGCGTCGGACACACTGCACGGCAGATCTGCGAAGGCTCCTGGAGAACTCCAAATCCGGGTTAGTAAGAAATACTTCTTCTTCATATACTTGCTTTGCATACTAAACGCCTTACCCGATGTGATCTTCCTGGCCTCTTGGATCTCCTGGAGGGCACCCTGGGCTTCAACCCGGGCCGCTTCCGCGCTTTGACGAGCCTTGGAGAGTTCGGTCTCTCGAGCCGAAACATCGCCCTCCAGGGTCTTGTACTTCTTCACCGCGTCCTGGAGCTCTTGGTGGACCTTGTTCAGCCGGGCCCTCAGCTTCTTGCGAGCGGCCTGCTCCTTGATAGCTTTCCCCTCGGCTTCGGCCAGGGCCATTTTCAGGGCCTCGACCTTGATTGTCGCCCCTACACATATAATGACACTACGGTCAGTATACATCATTTACTCTTCCGAATATATAGTGAGCCATTGCATACCTTGCTGGACTTCCAGCTGCTTCCTCACTTGGGAGAGTTCCTCCTCGGCCCGCTCCAGTCTCTGCTTTAGTCCAGAGACTTTGGCAGTGTGAGAGGTCGTGGCCAGCAGCGAAGCCTTCTTATTCACATCAGACACATTTTAGTTAGTTTCCTGTGAAATTTCATTGATCCTCTGTCCGGCTTCTCTTTCCGAACACCGGACAGTGTCTCAGGGGCTACTGTCTATATTGAGATTTTCTCGGTTAAATGCCGCTTACCTCAAAACCTGTCAGCAAGCCGTTGCAGGCTTCAGTCAGTCCGTTCTTGACGGACTGAACCTTCTCAATCACCATACCCATTGATACGTCTCCAACGTATCTATAACTTTTGATTGCTCCATGCTATATAATCTACTATTTTGGACATTATTGGGCTTTATTTTCCACTTTTATATTATTTTTGGAACTAACCTATTAACCGGAGGCCCAACCTAGAATTGCTGTTTTTGCCTATTTTAGGGTTTCGAAGAAAAGGAATATCAAACGGAGTCCAAACGGAATGAAACATTTGGGAACATGATTTTCTCAACGAACAAGACCCGGGAGACTTGGACCCTACGTCAAGACACAAAAGAGGAGGCCACGAGGTAGGGGGCGCGCCTACCCCCCCCCCCCCAAGCGCGCCCTCCACCCTCGTGGGCCCCCTATTGCTCCACCGACGTACTCCATCCTCCTATATATACCTACGTACCCCCAAACGATCAGATACGGAGCCAAACACCTAATTCCACCGCCACAACTTTCTGTATCCATGAGATCCCTTCTTGGGGCCTGTTCCGGAGCTCCACCGGAGGGGGCATCGATCATGGAGGGCTTCTACATCAACACCATAGCCTCTCCGATGAAGTGTGAGTAGTTTACCTCAGACCTACAGGTCCATAGTTAGTAGCTAGATGGCTTCTTCTCTCTTTTTGGATCTCAATACAATGTTCTCCCCCTCTCTTGTGGAGAACTATTCGATGTAATCTTCTTTTTGCGGTGTGTTTGTTGAGACCGATGAATTGTGGGTTTATGATCAAGTCTATCTATGAACAATATTTGAATCTTCTCTGAATTCTTTTATGTATGATTGGTTATCTTTGCAGGTCTCTTCGAATTATTAGTTTAGTTTGGCCTACTAGATTGATCTTTCTTCCAATGGGAGAAGTGCTTAGCTTTGGGTTCAATCTTGCAGTGTCCTTTCCCAGTGACAGTAGGGGCAGCAAGGCACATATTGTATTGTTGCCATCAAGGATAACAAGATGGGGTTTTCATCATATTGCATGAGTTTATCCCTCTACATCATGTCATCTTGCTTAAGGCGTTAATCTGTTTTTAACTTAATACTCTAGATGCATGCTGGATAGCGGTCGATGAGTGGAGTAATAGTAGTAGATGCAGGCAGGAGTCGGTCTACTTGTCTCGGACGTGATGCCTATATACATGATCATACCTAGATATTCTCATAGCTATGCTCAATTCTGTCAATTGGTCAACAGTAATTTGTTCACCCATCGTAGAATACTTATGCTCTCGAGAGAAGCCACTAGTGAAACCTATGGTCCTCGGGTCTATCTTCATCATATTAATCTCCTACTACTTAGTTATTTCCTTTGCTTTTTTACTTTGCCTTTATTTTACGTTGCATCTTTATCGCAAAAATACCAAAAATATTATCTTATCATATCTAGCAGATCTCACTCTCGTAAGTGGCCGTGTAGGGATTGACAACCCCTATTCGCGTTGGTTGCGAGGATTTATTTGTTTTGTGCAGTTACGAGGGACTCGCGCGTAGCCTCCTACTGGATTGATACCTAGGTTCTCAAAAACTGAGGGAAATACTTACGCTACTTTGCTGCATCATCCGTTCCTCTTCAGGGAAAACCAACACAGTGCTCAAGAGGTAGCACCCATAAAGATACGGTGTTCTTCCACAATGGAAGCGCCTCGTAGCGCTTCATGTAGATTATCCGGTGCCTCTGGTTGGACAGAGGTCACCGGTGGGACAGGCACACCCCCTTCTTTGTAGGAGGTTGCTCGCCAGATTCCGGAGCCGCATGGGTCTCCGGAATCGTATTCGACTAGGGGCCGACCTAATCGAGGCCTCCAGTCGCCATGGGGATCTGCTCCCCCATGTGTCCAGAAGCCGAGGTCTTGCCTCCCGGCGCCACCACGACGGCCTCCTAAACCTCTCCCTGGCCTGGGAAGGTCCTTTGGGACAGTACCTCGTCATCTCCCTTGGTCTTGGGAGAGCCAGCGACCGATGGTGTCTCGCTGGCCATTGCCTTTGAATCCAATGAGCCTCTTGACGAGTATCGCTGGGGGCTGCCATGGGCCGGACTGCAATAACATGATTAACCATATTAATGCCATAGAGTGAAGAGGCCGGATAAATAAACGAGTGTGGGTTCTTAGTACTCACGATGCTGTGAGGGGATTAGTCTGGGGGCTTCGCTCCGGGCTGCTGTCGACGTCCCATGCAAAGTATTCCACCAGGGGGGCTTTCCCCCTCTTGGGCGCCTCCGCCTCCAGATTTGTGGAGGCCGCCCTCTTCTTTCTCCCCCCATCAGGGGGAGAGTCGCTCTCCTCCTCCTCCTCCTCCTCCTCGTCTTCAGCAACGGAGGAATGGGTCTTGTCCTCGGACATCACATCCGAAGTAACCTTGCGGTGGGTGAGGGAGTCCTGGATTAGGGGGTGTCCGGATAGCCGGACTATACCTTCGGCCGGACTCCTGCACTATGAAGATACAAGATTGAAGACTTCGTCCCGTGTCCGGAAGGGACTTCCCTTGGCGTGGAAGGCAAGCTTGGCGATACGGATATGTAGATCTCCTACCATTGTAACCGACTCTGTGTAACCCTAGCCCTCTCCAATGTATATATAAACCGGAGGGTTTTACTCCGTAGGATGAAGAACAATGATACCATAGGCTAGCTTCTAGGGTTTAGCCTCCTTGATCTCATGGTAGATCTACTCTTGTACTACCCATATCATCAATATTAATCAAGCAGGACATAGGGTTTTACCTCCATCAAGAGGGCCCAAACCTGGGTAAAACATTGTGTCCCCTGCCTCCTGTTACCATCCGCCTAGACGCACAGTTCGAGACCCCCTACCCGAGATCCGCCGGTTTTGACACCGACATTCGTGCTTTCATTGAGAGTTCCTCTGTGTCATCACTTTTAGGCCCGATGGCTTCTCCGATCATCAACAGCGATGCGATCTAGGGTGAGACCTTTCTCCCCGGACAGATCTTCGTATTCGGCGGCTTTGCACTGCGGTCCAATTCGCTTGGCCATCTGGAGCAGATCGAAAGCTACGCCCCTGGCCATCAGGTCAGATATGGAAGTTTGAACTACGCGGCCGACCTCCGAGAAGACTTGATCTTCGACGGGTTTGAGCCGCATTCGAGCGTGCCGCACTGTCACGATGGGCATGATCTAGCTCTGCCGCCGAACAGTGCCCTGGAGGCCGCACCCGCATCAGCTCTGACCCTTAATTCGGAGCCAACTGCGCCAATCAAGGATGGGTGGTTGGACACCGCCTCGGGGGCTGCAATCTTTATGGCGATCGAGCCGAACACCAGCCCTATTATCTGCGAAGCCCGTGACTCCAAGGAGTCGGACTCCTCTCCAGACTCCGAGCCCTCCACGCCCCTACCGATCGAACCCGATTGGGCGCCGATCCTGGAGTTCACTGCCGTGGACATCTTTCAGCACTCGCCCTTCAGCGATATTCTGAATTCACTAAAGTCTCTCTCTTTATCAGGAGAGCCCTGGCCGGACTATGGTCAGCAAGGTTGGGATGCGGATGATGAAGAAATTCAAAGCCCACCCACCACCCACTTCGTAGCCACTGTCGATGATTTAACCGACATGCTCGACTTCGACTCCGAAGACATCGACGGTATGGACGCCGATGCAGGAGACGATCAAGAACCAGCGCCTATAGGGCACTGGAAAGCCACCTCGTCGTATGATATATACATGGTGGACACCCCAAAAGAAGGCAATGGCGATGGAACAGCGGAGGATGACCCCTCCAAGAAGCAGCCTAAGCGCCGGCGTCAGCGGCGCCGCTCTAAATCCCGCCAAAGCAAAAACAGTGATTCCGGCATGGGAGATAATAACACCCCGGACAGTGCCGAAGACAACCACCTCCAGCAAGATTCAGCACAGGAGGATGGAGAAGCCAGCCCTCATGACAGAGCGGCAGACAGAGAGGTCGAGGACGATAATTATATGCCTCCCTCCGAAGACGAGGCAAGCCTCGACGACGACGAATTTGTCGTGCCGGAGGATCCCGTCGAACAAGAGTGTTTCAAACACAGGCTTATGGCCACGGCGAGCAGCCTCAAGAAAAAACAGCAACAACTTAGAGCTGATCAAGATTTGCTAGCCGACAGATGGACTGAAGTCCTTGCGGCCGAAGAGTATGAACTCGAACGCCCCTCCAAGAGCTACCCAAAGCGCAGGTTGCTACCCCGATTAGAGGAGGACGCACCTAAACCTACATCACCAGCGCATGATGCGGCCGACCGGCCACCCCGTGGCCGCGACAGAGAGGCCTCTTGGCCCTCCACTCAAGCCGCACCCCGGCGCCGCTCAAAAAATACCAAGGCACGGGAAAATGCGCCAGACCTGCGAGATATATTGGAGGACAAGGCAAGGCAAACAAGATCGATCTACGGATCGCGTGGGCGCCCCACGGCACGAGACGGTAATCGTCACTCCGGATACAGTCAATCCGACTGGGCCGAACACAGTAGACAAAGCTCGTTTGAGCTGCGTCGTGATATAGCCCAATATAGAGGCGCCGCACACCCACTATGCTTCACAGATGAAGTAATGGATCATCAAATCCCTGAGGGTTTCAAACCCGTGAACATCGAATCATATGATGGCACAACAGATCCTGCGGTATGGATCGAGGACTATCTCCTTCATATCCACATGGCCCGCGGTGATGACCTACACGCCATCAAATACCTCCCACTCAAGCTTAAAGGACCAGCTCGGCATTGGCTTAACAGCTTGCCAGCAGAATCAATTGGTTGTTGGGAGGACCTGGAAGCCGCATTCCTCGACAATTTCCAGGGCACTTATGTGCGACCACCAGACGCCGATGACCTTAGCCACATAATTCAGCAGCCAGAGGAATCGGCCAGACAATTCTGGACACGGTTCCTAACCAAGAAAAATCAAATCATCGACTGTCCGGACGCAGAGGCCCTAGCAGCCTTCAAGCATAACATCCGCGACGAGTGGCTTGCACGGCACCTAGGACAGGAAAAGCCGAAATCTATGGCAGCCCTCACGACACTTATGACCCGCTTTTGCGCGGGAGAAGACAGCTGGCTAGCTCGCAGCAATAACATGACCAAGAGCCCTGGTAATTCGGATACCAAGGACAGCAGTGGCAGGTCGCGTCGCAACAAGCAAAAGCGCCGCATTAACGGCGACAATGCTGAGGATACGGCAGTTAATGCCGGATTCAGAGGCTCTAAACCCGGTCAGCGGAAAAAGCCATTCAAAAGAAATACTCCGGGCCCGTCCAGTTTGGACCGAATACTCGACCGCTCATGCCAGATACATGGCACCCCCGAAAAACCAGCCAATCACACCAACAGGGATTGTTGGGTGTTCAAGCATGCAGGCAAGTTAAATGCCGAAAGCAGAGACAAGGGGCTGCATAGCGATGACGAGGAGGAGCCCCGGCCGCCGAACAATAGTGGACAGAAAGGTTTTCCCCCACAAGTGCAGACGGTGAACATGATATACGCAACCCACGTCCCCAAGAGGGAGTGGAAGCGTGCGCTAAGGGGTGTATACGCGATGGAGCCAGTGGCCCCAAAGTTCAACCCATGGTCTTCCTGCCCGATCACCTTTGATCGAAGGACCACCCCACTAGCACCCGTCATGGCGGATTCGCTGCATTAGTTCTACACCCAATTATTGACGGATTTCACCTCACTAGAGTCCTTATGGACGGCGGCAGCAGCCTGAACCTGCTTTACCAGGATACAATGCGGAAAATGGGCATCGATCCCTCGAGGATTAAACCCACTAAAACAACCTTTAAAGGTGTCATACCAGGTGTAGAGGCCAACTGTACAGGCTCAGTTACACTTGAAGTGGTCTTCGGATCTCCGGATAATTTCTGAAGCGAGGAGTTAATCTTCGACATAGTCCCATTCCGTAGTGGCTATCACGCACTGCTCGGGCGAACCGCATTTGCCAAGGTCAATGCGGTGCCGCACTACGCATACCTCAAGCTCAAGATGCCAGGCCCTCGAGGAGTCATCACGGTCAATGGAAACACCGAATGCTCTCTCCAAACAGAGGAGCATAGAGCGGCAATCACAACGGAAGTACAAAGCAGCCTCTCAAGGAAATTCTCCAGTCCGGCTAGTAAACGTCTGGACACCATCAAGCGCGCCCAGAGTAACCTACAACAAGACCACCGGGCATGTTCCGAGCAAGCGTAGCAATGCGGACCCAACCCCAGCCCTTGCGAACTTGCGAAACTAGTGTTGTGCGTACATAACAACGCTCTAGAAATACCATGGGCAAAAGGGGAGGGGCACCATCACGGCACGCCCGAAACACGGCTTAAACCGCACTAAGGGCTGCCGATTTCTTAATTTTCTCTTATTTTCAGGACTCCATTCTTCGGAAGGCTTGTCCGACAGTACAATTGCCGCACAAACGATACAACCAGGGAAGCAGAAAGCTACGCCGCACTATGGAACTCTAAGGTGGTCTCTATAACGAGCAGTACACATGTTTCACATAACATTCCGCAGCTTGCCCCTGAAAAGGACATGTTAAATAGTCCCATCTTTTGCTTATTGCAGTATTTGAATCGTTCTGCTTTGATCGCAGCTTTTTTAAATAAACAATGCATACCTTCCGTCTATTATTGCATTACCCTTTTTTACGAATATATGTTCATTAATGACATGTTGCACCCGTACACTTTGGTACGACCAATATGCCAGGGGCTTACGTACCCCACAATACGGTGTGAGAAGTATGAACACTTTCACAAGTGCGGCACCCCGAACTTATAGCATTATATGCATCGGCTCCGAATCATGTCTTGGGTCAATAGTTGGGTTTGCCCGGCTCCTATGTTTTGGTACCTTACGTTCCGTTATATCAGCTAAGGTAGCACTAGGAGAACTACTGCGATTGTGCCCCAGTTGAGTTGGGCTAAGCACCTCAGTAGAGAAAGCTAAAACTGACCGTCGTGATGAGGTGAGAGCTGGTCACTGTTCGAGAGGTTTTCGAGTCCCTAAAGACTTATGCCGCTTAGAGCGAGGAGTCGGCTTTGCCCGGCCTAGGCGTGGATAGCGCCCCGAACTCGGTCTTCCGAACACTAGGGGCTTCGCCGAAATTTAAAATTATAGAATTCTATGGCTAAGTGAGAGTGTTCAAGCATTATAGTCTGATTGCCTTCTTCGTTGTGTTGAGCGCCTCCCTCGAAGGACCCAAGAATGGGAAAAAGAGCGCTCATGTTTATCCCGAATACCCCACCACCCGTGCCATGGGGGCAGAAGCCGACGACTCGCCATCTCTCAAATTTGATAAACGGCCGCACATAAGGTAATATTTTAAATTCAAAAAGCATTGCTTAGCGCACATGAACAAGTTTTCAGCGCATAGGACAAAATGTGTGAGTTTACTGAAAAATTACATCCATGGAACATTCATCCGCCACAAGGCAGGCACCCTTCAGAACGCCCTCATAATACATCTCGGGCTTGCGATGCTCCTTGCCCGGCGGTGGCCCGTCCTTCACAAGCTTCTCAGCATCCAGCTTGCCCCAGTGCACCTTCGCACGGGCAAGCGCCCTACGGGCACCCTCGATGCATACGGAGCGCTTGATGACTTCGAGCCTTGGACAGGCCTCCACCAGCCGCCTCACCAGCCCGATGTAGCTCCCAGGCATGGCCTCTCCAGGCCACAGCAAGACTATGAGGCCCTTCATGGCCTGTTCGGCCACCTTATGGAGCTCGACCAGCTGTTTCAGCTGGTCGCTTAAGGGCACTGGGTGTTCGGCCTTAGCATACTGAGACCAGAACACCTTCTCCTTCGAGCTTCCCTCCTTGGCTCGGTAGAAGGCGGCGGCATCCGACACGCTACGGGGCAAGTCTGCGAATGCTCCTGGAGAGCTCCGGATTCGGGTAAGTAACAAGTAATTCACTTTTACGTGCTTGCTTTGCATAAAGAATGCCTTACCCTCCGCTATCTTTTTTATTGCCTCAACCTCCTGGAGGGCCTTCTGGGCTTCGGCTTTGGCAGACTTGACATCTTCAATGGCCGCCGCGAGCTCAGACTCTCGCGTCTTCGAGTCAAGCTCCAAACTCTCATGTTTTTCATGAGAGCCTGGAGCTCTTGCCGCACCTCGCCAACCTGCGTCTCATGCTTCTCCCGCTCGGTGCGCTCCGTGGCCGCCCTCTTCTCGGCCTCAGACAGCGCTTGCTTAAGGGTCACCACCTCAGTTGTGGCCCCTACAATAGTCGTGTTAATCCTGTCACTTTTTGCAATTTCACCTTTCACATATCTCAATAAGGTATTTCGTACCTTCCTTCTCCTCGAGCTGCTGCTTGGCTAGGCCGAGCTCTTGCTCGGACCGCTCGAGGTTCTGCTTCAGCATGCCCACCTCCACAGTCAGTGCGGCGGATGCTAGCAGCGAAGCCTGCATACGCATATTGACTTACTTTTGTTAGACTCCTGCGAACGTTATTAGATCCTCTATTCGGCTTTTCTTTCTGAACGTCAAACAGAGCATCAGGGGCTACTGTCTATGCGGTAATATTTTTTACATATCTTTTACTTACCTCAAAGCCTGTTAGAAGGCTGGCACAGGCTTCAGTCAGTCCGCTCTTGGCGGACTGAACCTTTTGGATCACCACACTCATAACAGTGCGGTGCTCCTCGTCGATGGAGGCGCCGTTAAGCACCTCCAGCAAATTGTCCGGTACCTCCGGTTGGACGGAGGTCACCGGCTCGTTAGGCTTGCTCCTCTTGGAAGGAGACTGCCTACCAGAGTCCAGAACCGTTGAAGGTTCCGGTGCGGTGTCCGGCTCAAGGCCGGACTTGGAGCCCTTGGGGGTTCTATCCCCTTTACGCCTGGAGTACGAGAGGTTGCCTTGCGGCGCCCCAGGACCAACTCCTCCTGCTTGGAACCTAATGGGACGCCACCTCGGCGTCGCCCGTAGGGTGGGGGGAGGTAGCTGTCGGAAGCGAATTCACATCCGACGAATCCAGGGAGCCGCTCGACGACTCATCGAGCCCGCCCTTGGGCGGACTGCATAGTCATGTTCGGCATAAGGAGGAGCTGTGCAAGAAAGGAACACTATGAATTGCTCTGGTGTCTGAATACTTACGATCTCGCCAGGGGCTTGGCCCTGTGCGGCCACTCCTCTTCACCGTCGTCGGTGTTGGTGGAGTAGTCCGGAGGAAGGGTCTTCCCCTTCTTGGACCCTTCGGCCTCCCCAGTTGGGGCGGCCTTCCTTTTCTTCTCTCCCCCTGCTGGAGGGGGAGAGGTCTCTTCTTCCTCCTCCTCGTCTTCACGGGAGGAGTGCGCCTTGGAGTCATCGGATGATGAACCCGACACCTCCTGGTGCCGGGAACTCTTTCGAGTTCCCGTGGCCTTCTTCTTGGCGTTCTTCTCCGGCACCACATAGGGTGCCAGAACCAGTAGCTTCGCCGAGGCCCCCGCATCCGCATATGACTTGACCATTTCATTAATCTCCCTATCAGTCAGAGGTTTTTGATTATATTGTTACGGGTCCTTCACATCACCAGTGTATTGGCACATTAAGCCTTTGGCCGGCTACGTCGGCTCAGCAGCAAGATCCTCCATGAGACCCAGCAGCGGGTCAAGTTGACTCTGGTTAAGCCGTTGGCTATTAAAGCCGTTATCTTTGAAAATATGTGTGCATACTGAGCGCATTCTATGGTGGTTAATCGACCAGGAAGCTTGCTACTGGTAATGAGCTGGTAGAGGTGATAACTCGGCAAGGGGATTTCTTTAGCCAGAGCAGTGTTTCTACAATAAAACCAAGTGCAGTTCTAGCCCTTGGGATGGCTTGGTAGTACAACTAAGGGAAAGGTTACATCTCTCAGCCACTGAATGGAAACACCTCCAAGTTCTAGACTGGGCCCGTCTGTCATTTCAGTCTAGCGGTTGATATAAAAGAAATCTTTGAAGAGATCAATAGTGGTATCTTCATGCAGATATACCTTGCAGAATACTTGAAATTGGCACAGATTGGAGATGGAGTTAGGACCGATATCTTGAGGATGAAGCTTGTAAACATGCAGAGCGCCCCGAATTTTTTTTGACCCAGGAAGTGAAAAACCACGGAGGAGGTGATCCCTAAAAATTACAACGTCACCCTCTCCGGGTTGTGGAGTAGTCTCAGGACCGGGAACCCACCAGTTAATAACTTCTTAGGTGGCAAAACCCCCATGTCCACATACTCATTGAGCATGAGCTCTGAGACTTGGGAGGCTACCCAGTCACAAGAAGTGGGAGGTTTAGACATGATTGGCTAGGTTAAAAAACCGCGGACAAGGAATAAGAGTATGGCACGTTAAAACTGCAATGATAAGCCGCCTAAATGATTACATGATATCTTAGCAGTAATGGGCCAGTTATGATTATAAGACAACAAATGTGTTTATGGCGAACCATTGAGAAATTATGAGCCGCCCTAGCTATGGGGGTGAGGTGACTATTAGGTTGTTCAAATATGGCGGGTCAAATTATGGAAGTATAAGCGGGCAGCATGCTGGCGGATCATCTAAGCAGAGATATATTGAAGTTATTGCTAAGTCTGGAACAACAGATTTCATTACAAGTGCAAGAAATTTAAGCTCTATGAGCAGTTTGAAAAAGAAGAAAAATTACCCAGCTAAAAACACTAGGGCGACAGAGGTTGCTTGATAGTTCATGAGCTATATTGACGATGTGTAAGATCTACACAAGGGATGAATCTCAAAGGCGAAGCCGCAGTTCTTCTATGAATGTATTGGGTAAGAAGGAAGATTGATGAAGCAGATAGCGGTGCAATGGAGATGAACTCCAACGAACTATGAAAGCTCTGATAACATAAATATAGATCTAAGAGGAAGGGTTAGTTGATACCAGGTAACTGTCGAGGCTAGCGGCGGCGCGTGGCAAGGCTCGAGCAAAGATGTGAGCGGAGCGCCGCGGTACTAGCTGAGATGACCGGTGATGTTGTCTAGTCGCGGCAGAGCTTTGGTTGCTAACGTCCTGGCACAAGGAAGAAGACGAAGTGGAGGGGCAGTGTGAAAAGTAAAAATGTGCCCTCCCTAGTACCTATTTAAAAGGAAGAGGTAGCTGTAGTAAATGGCAGGCGCGAAATAAGGTGGCATGATAACTTTTTTCAGCTTGACGGACACCTCGATTTTAAAGATAAGGAGATATGTTTAAAGGATTTGTAGTGATGTAATCATTTATTCATTCAATCATGGAGGATGGCGTCAGCAAGAGGATGGAAAATTGGTAAGTATGAAATTTCGATGAGCTGGCATTTGGCGGCTTAAGGAAGAATGATTTTCATCAGAAGATCGCCTGAACAAGAGGAGGAAGATTGGCATGAACAAGTTCAAGACAATATGGGGCCTAATGTTGGGGATATGACCCCAGGATATGACCTGCCGTGCTAAGGCCGGGTCATAGAAGTGGCGAGTCAATAGCCCAAGGCAAACATGGGCCGTAGGCCCCAATATTGAAGACCCCACGAGTGGCTCTTGAGTGGGACAACTCTTAAGCCCAGCATTGTGGATGTCGGTTCATGGCCTGGAAGGCGCAAGCCACCCTGAGCTTTCCTTACTTGGAGAATATGGCGGATTAGAGATGTATCTCGTTACGAGTCTAAGTAAGACTCGGACTCATGTAAGCTTGGGCCCTCGACATGTATATAAAGGCGAGCCCCTAGGGTAGATAGACTAAGTTACAATCAAGCGATAGCTAGGTCAAGTGAATCTGCTCCCTTGTAATCAATACTCAAGCAATACAACATAAAGCAGGACGTAGGCTCTTACCTCGATCATGAGGGGCCGAACCTGGGTAAACTCATGTCTCTCATCCCGTTCAACCCTGACAAGCTAATCACCATAGCGATGGCCTCACACCTAAGTCCTTTCACTAGGGCATGTGCCATGAAAAAGCCAAGACAGTCCCCATATGAAGGGTGCATTTTTCTTGCTCAAAGCATGTAATGGTGATGCAATATTTCTAAAGTCCTTAACGAATCGATGATAGAAACCGGCTAGGCCAAGGAAACTATGCACTTGTTGCAAGTTGGTTGGTTGTGTCCAAGTTTTCATACCGTCAATCTTAGTCTCATCAACATGAACATCCTTAGAAGAGATAACAAATCCCAAGAAAACAAGCTTATCAACACCAAGTGTGCACTTCTCCATGTTAGCATAAAGGAGCTCGTTTCAATGAACTTGCAAAACATCCCTAAGATGAGTGAAATGATCTTCTAGAGATTCGCTAAACACAAGTATATCATCAAAGTAGACCACAACACATATGCCAATCTATTTGCGAAGAACATAATGCATCACACACATGAAATTTCTAGGTTCTTTGGATAAGCCCATAGGCATGACTAACCACTCATAGAAGCCAAACTTGCTTTAGAAAGCAGTTTTCCATTCATCATCCTCTTGAATGCAAATTTTAAGATCAATTTTTGAGAAAATGGTGGCTCCACTAAGCTCATATAGCATATCATCAAGGCGTGGAATGGGATGCCTATAACGAATGATGATAGCGTTTATGGGACGGCAATCAGAACACATGTGAAAACTACCATCCCTTTTAGCTCTCACGTACATGCCCATTATCAATGAGGTGTTGTACTTGCCTTTGTATTTCCTTGGTTTCTTTGGGGTTGACATTGTATGGTGCCTTGTTCGATAGAGGTGTGCTGGGGATAAGGTCAATGCGGTGTTTGATGCTGCGTAGAGGAGGTAGTCCGGGAGGTAGCTCAACGGGAAACACGTCTGCAAACTCCCGCAATAGATTAAACAACACTAGAGGTAGATGGTGAGAGGTGTTAGTTCTTGCCGCTTCATCTTTGCACACTAGGACATAGTGAAGAACACTCATTCGGCTCTCACACACATCTCTCATACCTCTTTTGGTGACTAAAAGCACTATGTTTTTCTTGTCGCTCATTGTGGAGGCACTCAATTTTGGCTTGTGGCGCTCTCCTTTTGGTGGCTCATTCTCTCACTATTCTCTTCATAATAAGTGGATGCTTGGTTGTTGGTGATCACTTCACTTTGCGACATGGGTCGTAGAAGATACTGTTGGGGAACGTTGCATGGGAAACAAAAAAAATTCCTATGCTCACCAAGATCAATCTAGGATATGAACATCTACGATAAAATAAATTGCATCTACATACCCTTGTAGATCGCTAAGCGGAAGCGTTAAGAAAGGTGGTTGATGTAGTCTAGCGTCTTCGCAATCCAATCACGATCCGTCCCACGAACTCTCGATACAAGTGCCAAACGGATGGCACCTCCGCATTCAACACACGTACGGCTTGATGATCCCTTCACCTCCTTGATCCAGTGAGTGATGGTGAAGTAGTAGCTCGAGTCCTCCAGCACCACGACGGTGTGGTGGCGGTGGTGGTGGCGGAATCTCAGCAGAGCTTCGCTAAGCACTATGGAGAGGAAGAGGGATATGAGGGAGAGGTGAGGCAGCGTCGTGGCATGGAGATGTGCTCTTTGGGGTCGGCTGCCCTCTCTCTACCTCTCTATATATAGGGGGAGGTAGGAGGGGTGGCGCCCCTAGGGTTTCCCCTAGGGGGGGCGGCCAGGGTAGATGGGATCTCCGCTAGGGTGACTTGCCCCGCAAGCCGGGAGGTGGGAATCCCTAGGGGAACACCTCCAACCCTCCTGGTTACGTGAGATGGGGTGAGGGGGGCGCTCAGCCCCTTCGTGGGATGGTTTACCCCCTCCCCTTGGCCCATGGGCCCCCAACACTTGCCGGGCCCCCCCGAAACCCCTTTCGATGACGCTGGTCATCACCCGGTACCGCGAGAATAATTTCAAACTCCAATACCCTTCGTCCAATATATTGATCTTCACCTCCAAACCATTCCGGAGTTCCTCATCACATCCGGGATCTCATCCAGGACTACAACCTTCGGTAACCGCCATAATGACTCAACTATACTTATATCGTCACCAAACGTTAAGTGTGTACACCCTGTGGGTTCGAGAACTATGTAGAGATGACCGAGACACCTCTACGGTCAATAAGCGATAGAGGGACCTGGATGTCCATATTGGTTCCCACATATTCTACGAAGATCTTATCGGTCGAACCTTGATGTCAAGGATTCAGCTAATCCCATAGGTAGTTCCCTTTATCTATCGGTATGTCACTTGCCTGAGATTCGATCGTCGGTATCTCCATACCTAGGTCAATCTCGTTACCGTCAAGTCTCTTTACTTGTTCTGTAATATTAGATCTCATGGCTAAGTCATTAGTCACATTGCTTGCAAGCTCATTGTGATACTGTATTACCGAGTGGGCCCTGAGATACCTCTCCGTCATACGGAGTGACAAATCCCAGTCTTGATCCATGCCAACTCAACAGACACCCTCGGAGATACCTGTAGAGCACCTTTATAGTCACCCAGTTATCTTGCAACATTTGGTACACACAAGGTACTCCTTTGGTGTCAATGAGTTGCATGATTTCATGGTCATAGGAACATATACTTGACATGTAGAAAACGATAGCAATAAACTTGACACGATCATATGCTACATTCATAGTTTGGTTCTTGTCCATCAGATCATTCTCTTAATGATGTTATCCCGTCATCAAATGACAACTCATGTCTATTACTGGGAAACCATAGCCATATTTGATCAACAAGCTAGTCCGATAGAGGCTCACTAGGGACATGTTGTTGTCTATGTACCCACACATGTATTTGAGTTTCCAATCAATACAATTATAGCATGGATAATAAACGATTATCATGAAAAAGGAAATATAATTATAACCTACCTCTAGGTCATATTTCCAACACATACTCCTTTCACTTCATCTTGAAGCTATAGTGATTGGTTCATCCGTTGTGGATGACGACATAGTCGATTTGCCAAGGTCGTCCAAGTAGGTGGCAAATGGGCATCGGGACCACATCACACTCCAATGTGCCTTCATATGCTCCAACTTTGAACTAGACTTGAACGGTGTGCTCCACTAGAATGGTGCCGGTAGGACCATATGCTAACTCATTGGACCTTGTAGGGACGAGGATGCTTCATTGCTACCTCTTGAGCACTACATTGGTTTTCCCTCGAAGAGGAAAGTGTGATGCAGTAGAGTAGCATAAGTATTTCCCTCAGTTTTTGAGAACCAAGGTATCATAAGTAAAGAGCAAAGGAAATAACTAAGTAGTAGGAGATTAATATGATAAAGATAGACCCAGGGGCCATAGGTTTCACTAGTGGCTTCTCTCAAGAGCATAAGTATTTTACGGTGGATGAACGAATTACTGTTGAGCAATTGACAGAATTGAGCATAGTTATGAGAATATCTAGGTATGATCATGTATATAGGCATCACGCCCGAGACAAGTAGACCGACTCCTGCCTGCATCTACTACTATTACTCCACACATCGACCGCTATCCAGCATGCATCTAGAGTATTAAGTTCAAGAGAACAGAGTAATGCTTTAAGCAAGATGACATGATGTAGAGGGATAAACTCATGCAATATGATATAAACCCCATCTTGTTATCCTCGATGGCAACAATACAATACGTGCCTTGCTGCCCCTACTGTCACTGGGAAAGGACACCGCAAGATTGAACACAAAGCTAAGCACTTCTCCCATTGTAAGAAAGATCAATCTAGTAGGCCAAACCAACCTGATAATTTGAAGAGACTTGCAAAGATAACCAATCATACATAAAAGAATTCAGAGAAGATTCAAATATTGTTCATAGATAAACTTGATCATAAACCCACAATTCATCGATCTCAACAAACACACCGTAAAAGAAGATTACATCGAATAGATATCCACAAGAGAGGGGGAGAACTTTGTATTGAGATCCAAAAAGAGAGAAGAAGCCATCTAGCTAATAACTATGGACCCGTAGGTCTGAAGTAAACTACTCACACTTCATCGGAGAGGCTATGGTGTTGATGTAGAAGCCCTCCGTGATCGATACCCCCTCTGGCGGAGCTCCAGAAAAGGCCCCAAGATGGGATCTCGTGGATACAGAAAGTTACGGCGGTGGAATTAGGGTTTTGGCTTCGTATCTAGTAGTTTGGGGGTACGTAGGTACATATAGGAAGAAGGAGTACGTCGGTGGAGCAACATGGGCCCCACGAGGGTGGAGGGCGCGCCTGGGGGGGTAGGCACGCCCCCCTACCTCGTGACTTCCTCGTTGATTGCTTGACATAGGGTCCAAGTCCTCTGGATCATGTTCGTTCCAAAAATCACATTCCTGAAAGTTTCATTCCGTTTGGACTCCGTTTGATATCCTTTTTCTGCGAAACCCTAAAATAGGCAAAAAACACCAATTCTGGGTTGGGCCTCGAGTTAATAGGTTAGTCCCAAAAATAATATAACAGTGTATAATAAATCCCAATAATGTCCAAAACAGGATATAATATAGCATGGAACAATAAAAAATTATAGATACATTGGAGACGTATCAAGCATCCCCAAGCTTAATTCCTGCTCGTCCTTGAGTAGGTAAATGATAAAACATAATTTTTGATGTGGAATGCTACTTGGCATAATTTCAATGTAATTCTCTTAATTGTGGTATGAATATTCAGATCCGAAAGATTCAAGACAAAAGTTTAATATTGACCTAGAAATAATAATACTTCAAGCATACTAACTAAGCAATTATGTCTCTTCAAAATAACATGGCCAAAGAAAGTTATCCCTACAAAATCATATAGTCTGGCTATGCTCCATCTTCACCACACAAAGTACACAAATCATGCACAACCCTGATGACAAGCCAAGCAATTGTTTCATACTTTTGGTGTTCTCAAACTTTTTCAATGTTCATGCAATACATGAGCGTGAGCCATGGACATAACACTATAGGTGGAATAGAATGGTGGTTGTGGAGAAGGTAAAAAGGAGAAGATAGTCTCACATCAACTACGTGTATCAACGGGCTATGGAGATGCCCATCAATAGATATCAATGTGAGTGAGTAGGGATTGCCATGCAACGGATGCACTAGAGCTATAAGTATATGAAAGCTCAACAAAAAGAAACTAAGTGGGTGTGCATCCAACTTGCTTGCTCACGAAGACCTAGCGCATTTTGAGGAAGCCCATCGTTGGAATATACAAGCCAAGTTCTATAATGAAAAATTCCCACTAGTATATGAAAGTGATAACATAGGAGACTCTCTATCATGAAGATCATGGTGCTACTTTGAAGCACAAGTGTGGAAAAAAAGATAGTAGTATTGCCCCTTTTTATTTATTCTCTTTTTTTGGCCTTCTTTTTTTATTTGGCCTTTCTCTTTTTTTGGGTACAATACTCTATGAATGATGAACATCACACTTCTATTTATTTACAACTCGATACTAGGAAAAAGTATGACTCTATATGAATGCCTCCGGCAGTGTACCGGGATAGCAATGATGCATGAGTGACTTATATGAAAGAATTATGAATGGTGGCTTTGTCACAACTAAAATCTCAACTACATGATCATGTGAAGCAATATGACAATGATGGAGCATGTCATAGTAAACGGAACGGTGGAAAGTTGCATGGCAATATATCTTGGAATGGCTATGGAAATGCCATGATAGGTAGGTATGGTGGCTGTTTTGAGGGAGGTATATGGTGGGTGTATGATACCGGCGAAAGGTGTGTGGTATTAGAGAGGCTAGCAATGGTGGAAGGGTGAGAGTGCGTATAATCCATGGACTCAACATTAGTCATAAAGAACTCACATACTTATTGCAAAAATCTATTAGTTATCGAAGCAAAGTACTATGCGCATGCTCCTAGGGGGATAGATTGGTAGGAAAAGACCATCACTCGTCCCCGACCGCCACTCATAAGGAGGACAATCAATAAATACATCATGCTCCAACTTCTTAACATAATGGTTCACCATACGTGCATGCTACGGGAATCACAAACTTTAACACAAGCATTTCTCAAATTCACAACTACTCAACTAGCACGACTCTAATATCACCATCTCCATATCTCAAAACAATCATCAAGTTTCAAACTTCACATAGTATTCAACACACTCATAAGAAAATTTTATTATTAATCTTGAATGCTTAACATAATTAAAGCAAATTACCATGCTGTTTTGTAGGACTATCAAAATAATCTAAGTGAAGCATGAGAGAACAAAAGTTTCTATAAAACAAATCTACCAACGTGCTCTAAAAGATATAAGTGAAGCACTAGAGCAAAAACTATATAACTCAAAAGATATAAGTGAAGCACATAGAGTATTCCAACAATTTCCGAATCATGCGTGTCTCCCTCAAAGAGGTGTGTGCATCAAGGATGATTGTGGAAAACTAACAAATAAAGACTAAAATAATACAAGACGCTCCAAGCAAAACACATATCATGTGGTAAATAAAAATATAGCTCCAAGTAAAGTTACCGATAGAAGTAGACGAAAGAGGGGATGCCTTCCATGGCATCCCCAAGCTTTGGCTTTTAGGTGTCCTTAGATTATCTTGGGGGTGCCATGCGCATACCCAATCTTAGGCTCTTGCCACTCCTTGTTCCATAATCCATCAAATCTTTACCCAAAACTTGAAAAGTTCACAACACAAAACTTAAAGTAGAAAATCTCGTGAGCTCCGTTAGCGAAAGAAAAACAAAACACCACTTCAAGGTACTGTAATGAACTCATTCTTTATTTATATTGGTGTTAAACCTACTTTATTCCAACTTCTCTATGGTTTATAAACTATTTTACTAGCCATGGATCCATCAAAATAAGCAAACAACACATGGAAAACAGAATCTGCCAAAAACAGAACAGTCTGTAGTAATCTGTAGCTAACGCAAGATCAGGAACCCCAAAAATTCTAAAATAAATTGCTGGAGTTGAGGAATTTATCTAATAATCATCTGAAAAAATAATTAACTAAATACCACTTTCGAAAAAAAAATGGCAGCAGTTCTCGTGAGCGCTAAAGTTTCTGTTTTTTACAGCAAGATTAAAAAGACTTTCCCCAAGTCTTCCCAACGGTTCTACTTGGCACAAACACTAATTAAACACAAAAACACAACCGAATAAGAGGCTAGATAAATTATTTATTACTAAACAGGAGCAAAAAGCAAAGAATAAAAATAAAATTGGGTTGCCTCCCAACAAGCGCTATCGTTTAACGCCCCTAGCTAGGCATGAAAGCAAAGATAGATCTAGGTATTGCCATCTTTGGAAGGCAATCCATAAGTGGCTCTCATAATAGATTCATAAGTTAATTTAATTTTCTTTCTAGGGAAGTGTTCCATGCCTTTCCTTAACGGAAATTGGAATCTAATATTCCCTTCCTTCATATCAATAATTGCACCAGGCCTTCTAAGGAAAGGTCTACCAAGAATAATAGGACATGAAGGATTGCAATATATGTCAAGAACAATAAAATCCACGGGCACATAATCCCAATTTGCAACAATAAGAACATTATTAATTCTTCCCATAGGTTTCTTAATAGTTGATTCTGCAAGGTGCAAGTTTAAAGAGCAATCATCAAAATGACAGAAACCTAGCAAATCACACAAAGTCTTTGGAATCATGGAAACACTAGCACCCAAATCACACAAACCATAGAATTCATGATCTTTAATCATAATTTTAACAGTAGGTTCCCACTCATCATAAAGTTTTCTAGGGATAGAAACTTCCAACTCAGGTTTTTCTTCATAAGATTGCATCAAAGCATCAACGATATGTTTGGTAAAGGCTTTATTTTGACTACTAGATGACCCATTGCGCCAAATGGCACAGAGACCCGCTGAAGACATGCTATCGATGAAAATAGTTCCATGCTGCAAGGACCTTCTGCTAAATCATGCTATTTTTCAAACATGTTTATTACGTTGTGAAATAATAGTCTGGGAAAAGGAAAATTGCATAATATGAATATGTTCAGTTTGAAAATATGCCCACTATGATGAGAGAGTAAAGTTGGCATGGTTGTATTTTTTGGCAATGGGTTTGGAAAAGGAAAATATTTGTGTGACATGAATAGGTTACTATAGGCTTGAGCAATCACATAGGACATGAATTGTAATTATTTTTATAAAAAAGAATAGACTTGTCCTTCAAAATATATACTTGAGCATGCATAATTTGTTATGTTATTCAGGAACATGGAGGCATAAGTTTAAAAAAATACAAACAAAGAATAAAATGTAAATAGTTTCTTAATGTAATTATGCAACAAATTAGAACATCGGTGGGTCAAATAACTGAGCCTGCAATTAGAAAGTCCAAATAGCTTACGCTAAAAAGAAGGTAAACATAGGCGACACCGTAAAAAAGAAGGTAAACATAGGTGACACAACAAAGCCTGGTTTGATAAACTCTATCGCACACTTTGTGATGTTTGATGAATAAAGCTATCCCTCAAAAAAAGTGACACAATAAAATGTACTTAATACATGAACATTTCTTAGAAATAGTGGTTAATTACATCATATAATTTGGTTCTGTACAAAAAATGTTTCCTCTTTTGTGTATATATCCTGAACACCACCCCTTGCGATGAACTCTTTGGCTTTGTCCACAAATTTGGTTATTCCCCATCCAGCATGTCAGTTGCAGTCTCCTGAAGCATAGGAACAACACAAGTTAAAACAATCTGGTCAAACATACACTAAGAATATGCTCATGGGCATTATCGACAGATTAAACCAAAGTTATAGTGCAGCAGCTTCTCTATAAAGTCAAGTTACCATGCGGTTTTTACGAACCAATGGAGAAAAGCCGAAACACTGACCCAAGAATTAACCTGAGAAGGTCGTTCTTCAAGCTGACTCCTAGCAGAAGATGATGCATCTAAGTGAAGCTGCCTAGAGATTTCTTATATTTCCTGATGTGCACTCCAAGCTTTTCCGGTAGCTTTCCTTCCAAAAGTAACTTCTCTAGTTGATTTCGTTCCGTTTCGACTCCGTTTGATATTCCTTTTCTTTGAAACACTGAAATAGGCAAAAAATAGCAATTCTTGGCTAGGCCTCCGGTTAATAGGTTAGTCCCAAAAATAATATAAAAGTGG
The DNA here is from genome assembly GCF_018294505.1 of Triticum aestivum. Classification (NCBI taxonomy): domain Eukaryota; kingdom Viridiplantae; phylum Streptophyta; class Magnoliopsida; order Poales; family Poaceae; genus Triticum; species Triticum aestivum. The sequence goes on from NC_057806.1 coordinate 244,564,542, forward strand.
ATAATAAAGCCCAATATTGCCCAAAACAGTAGATAACATAGCATGGAGCAATCAAAAATTATAGATACGTTGGAGACGTATCATCGATCACAGTCCAGATTCGTGTATGTCATGAACAGAGGAGCAGTGAGCTGGATGAGTTCCAAGCAAGATACGGTGGCCGATTCTACCACAGAAGCCGAATACATTGCGGCTTGTGAAGCTGCAAAGGAAGGTGTTTGGATCCGGAACTTTCCGGATGATCTTGGTATTTTCCCAGCGTCGGTAAAACCGTTGGACCTTTATTGTGATAATTCTGTTGCCATTGCACAAGCCAAGGAGTCGAGGGATCACCACAAGACCAGACACATAGATCGGAAATATCACCTGATATGAAAGATCGTAAGAATGGTGATGTTGAGTTATGCAAAATTCACACGGATGCAAATGTTGCAGATCCATTGACTAAGCCGCTTCCACAATCCAAGCATGAGAGGCACGTTAGAGCTATGGGAATTCGATGTCTATTTGATTGACTCTAGTGCAAGTGGGAGACTGTTGGAGATATGCCCTAGAGGCAATCATGTATGATGCTATTCCTGTGTGTTTATGAATAAAGATAGTCCTTGGACATTATCAATGATGTGTATCAGCAAGTATGTGACTTGATTGTGGGACTATGCATTGTATGATGACTGCCCTAAAAGGTCCCTAGTCGAAATGGTTGTGTGGATGCGCAGCCGACTAGACTAGCATATGACACGGTTGATGGCTTGGTCTCACTAGCCATGGAGCATTGGATGCTAACCGGATAATATGGACTCGGAAGGATCTGGTCGGATGCGACGTAATCGGATTCGAGTTGAGATAAGGTCCGAGTCGGACAAACCCAACTATGAGACACAACGATATGTCATCTCTGAGTCTCTAGTACAACATACATTCTATGTCCTAACACCTGAGCTGGCGCATGTACTCGGGATGGTGACAGACTTGCTTTGGGCCAATCAAATGCTACTTCGTTACTGGGTAGTCACAAAGGTAGGCTTTGGGCTTGTCAGACCCATGCTGCGAGACATGGTCGAGCAAGATGGGATTTGCCCCTCCTATCATGAGAGATATACTCTGGGTCCCTCATGTGATTCGACCAAGATAAGAATGGCCATGTGATTAAGATTATGAGATAATCCGGTTTGTGGTCGACATCACTTGAGCAAGAAAGAGGTCGGGCTAGCACAAGGATGACAGACTCGCCTTGAGCCCAACAACATATATCGTGACGGCAAAAGGAATGGAAGTATGATGTATAGGTTCGCCTAACCAGCTTCATAGTCTGCTTGGTGTTCAGCATGCCTTGCTAGGGGCCGCTACCTACCGTGCAGTTCGGAGGTGATCCGAACTGTGACCAATCCAACTTGAACCTAAGGGGTCGCGCGCTTAAGGGAAGGAACCTATGCGGTCAGATCCGGGGACACTGGTCAGATGTGATCCGAGCTGTATTCGGATTGTGGCCGAGTAGACCTATGGGCTTTAGGGTCCGTGCGAGGCCCAAGTGTTGAGCCCGCGACAGATGCCTATATAAAATGGGGTGCGGCACACTCATACGGTTGACTGCTTCGGTGCTGTCACTAGAGTTTGCATGTGTTGCGGATAGACACCTCCACTCGATCGCCGACTGTGTGATCGGACCTTGCAGTCCGCCGCACGGTGTTCCTCCTACACGCGCGGATACCGTTAGAGGCGGTGCACTTGTGCCGCTTCAGCAAACCTATACGAGGGATCCGATGACCAGCTGTTTGAGGGAGATCATACAAGGAGGACACGATTCACGCGGACGCACTGCCCCAACTCTTCTTACGCTGCACGGCACTGCGCGTCTAGTGGTAACAATCTGTGATCCATCTCCCGTAGCATGTTCTTGGTTGTTTTGCGTGTAGGAAATTTTTAATTTGCAGTCGACGCACCCTACTATAGAACCCAACATGCTACATTTGAGAAACCAGAGAAGCATGGACAGCACCTAAATCCATTATTTATTAGAGGTCACATTCATGGTAAGCCTATTGGTCGCATGCTTGTTGATGGCGGTGCAGGTGTTAATATTATGCCCTTTTCGGTATTTTCTAAACTAAACCGAAAAGAGAGCGAATTAATGTAGACCAACATGGGACTTAGTGGGTTCTCAGGAGAATGGTCCGAGGCTAAGGGTGTTATTTCTATGGAGCTCACAGTCGAAAGCAAAACGTTGCCGACTGCATTTTTGTTGTCGATGTCAAAGGCCGGTATAATATTATTTTTGGGACGCGACTGGATTCATGCAAATTGTTGCATCCCTTCTAATCTTCATCAATGCTTAATTCAGTGTGTTAATGATGATGTCGAGGTGATTGAGGCAGAAAATTCTTCTTGCATTGCTTTGACGGAGGCGCCAGTTGATTGGCAACACGGTGACATGCAATGTTTGACCAGTAGGGATTTATCGGATTATGATTATATCAGTATTGGTAGAGATGGTTTTGTACCTATAAATGCACAGCCAGATAATGTAGCTCGGCTTAATGATTTATCTATATAAATGAGGAATAAAGACGACAGTATTATGTGGCTGCAAAGACGCACGAAGGAGTATCGTTCCAGAAAGAATGATATGTATGAAACTATTGAAGATTTTCATAACATGGAAAATCTTGTGCAGGGATTCTCATCGGCTGATCCACTTGAAGAAATTGATATTGGTGATGGAAGTATTTCGAGGCCTACATTTATTGAAGCTAGCTTGAAAGCCAATCATAAAAGTAAGGTATGTTTATTACTTAAAGAATTCGTTGATTGCTCTACTTGGAATTATACCGAGATGCCCGGTTTGATAGAGATTTGGTAGAACATAGATTACCTATTAAATCTGGTTTTAGGCCATATAAACAACCTCGTAGAAGTTTCTATCCTAATTTGTATGACCGCATCAAAGAAGAAGTTGATCGGTTGTTAAAAGCTAAGTTTATCCAGCCATGTAGATATGCAGATTGGGTTACTAATATTGTGCCTGTGGAAAAGAAAAATACTGGTAATATTAGAATATGTGTTGATTTTAGAGATCGGTTGTTAAAAGCTAAGTTTATCCTATGCCTATAGCTGACATGCTTATTAATGATGCCTCAGGACATAAAGTAATTAGCTTTTTAGATGGTAATGCATGTTATAATCAAATATTTATGGCCGAACAAGATATGTCTAAGACTGCTTTTCGTTGCCTAGGTTTTGTTGGTTTATTTAAGTGGGTCGTTCTGACATTTGGGTTGAAAAATGCTGGTGCTACATACCAAAGAGCTATGAATTTAATTTTTCATGATCTTCTAGGCATTGTACTAGAAATATATATTGATGACATAGTTGTTAAATCAGATGGGTTTGATCATCATTTTGCCGATTTAAGGTTAGCTTTTGAAAGGATGCACCGGTATCGATTAAAAATGAACCCACTCAAATGTGCTTTTGGCGTGTCGGCTGGTAAGTTTTTAGGCTTCATAATTCATGAAAATGGCATAGAGATGGACCCTAAGAAGGTGGAGGCAATTAGAAATTAGGAGGAACCCATATGTAAAAGGGTTGTGCAAAAATTGCTAGGAAAAATTAATTACTGGGACGATTCATATATAACCTGGCAGGGAAAATTGAATCATTTGTTCCTCTACTTCGGCTAAAGAATGAGGCCAAATTTACTTGGGGGCAGAGCAATGAGATGCTTTTAATTATATAAAGCGATGCTTATCGAATCCAATATTGCGGGCGCCCAAGTCCGATGCGCCGTTCAGGCTGTACATTGCTGCAGAAGATAGGGTGATCAGTGCGATGTTGGCGCAAGAGGTCAGCGGGAAAGAATACATCATTGCATACTTAAGCCGTCATTTGCTCGACGCTGAAAGTCGGTACGTGTTTATTGAGAAGTTATGCTTATCTTTATACTATGCATGTACGAAGTTTTGACCTTCTCTTCTTTCTAGTACGTGTGCAGTAGCTTGCCAAGCCGACGCCATTAAGTATATGTTGCAACAACCGATTCTTAGTGGTAGGATTGGAAAGTGGGCTTACACACTAGTAGAATATGATTTAACATATGAATCGTTGTGTGCTATGAAGGGTCAAGTTATCACCGATTTAATTGTTGATAATAGGATTAAAGATGATGAAAATATTAATTATGTTAATGTGTGTCCATGGAAGCTTTATTTTGATGGATCGGTTTGTAGGGATGGGCAAGGCGTCGGTAATGTTTTAGTTTCACCTAATAATGTTGTAAGTGATACATCGGTCCGTTTGGAATATCCTTGCACTAATAACCAAGCTGAGTATGAAGCTTTACTGTTTGTTTACAAACTTTAGTTGATATGGGCGTAAAGGATGTAGATGCTTTTGGGGATTCGCTTCTAGTAGTACAACAAATTAAAAGCGAATTTCAATGTTTTGATGGGTTATTAAATAATTATTTGGACCAATGTTTATACATAATTAAGTCTCTAGATACGTTCACCATCCATCATATACCTAGAGAAGAGAATCCTAGAGCTAATTGTTTAGCACAGCAAGCATCCAGTTATCACATTAGTAAAGGAATGTTTTTTATATTAGACAAGCCGATGCATGCTGAGTCTATAATGTTGGATACTTTGCCACAGGGTGCACTTGGGCCTAGGACAGTTGAACAACTAGCTATACAATGTACTGCAGATTCGGTGCATGGGTCACAAACGACCGAATTAGCAAATAATTTAGAACTAAGTGATTGGAGAGTTCCTCTAGTTAATCATTTAAAGGATCCAAGTCAAACAAGAGATAGGAAAATTCGGCGACAAGCTTTAAAATATACTATGTTTAATGATGAATTATATCGCCGAACAATAGATGGGTTATTTTTTAAAATGCTTGGATTCTAATCAATCTAGAATAGCTATGGGTATAGTGCGCGAAGGAATATGTGGAACACATCAGTCGGCTCACAAAATGCGATGGTTGTTAAAAAGAGCGGGGTTTTATTCGCCGACTTTGCTAGAGGATTGTTTTCGATACTATAAAGGTTGTGAGGCATGTCAAAATTTTGGTAATTTACAGTTAGCGCATGCATGTATGTTAAATCCCATAATTAGGTTTTGGCCATTTAGGGGATGAGGCTTAGATTTTATTGGTCAAATACATCCTTCGTCTTCTAAAAAACATCACTTCGTCCTAGTTGGGACGGATTATTTTACTAAATGGACTGAAGCGGTTCCTTTGAAAATATAACTCATAAGGAAATTATTAGTTTTGTTTTAGAGCATATTATTCATAGATTCGGTATTCCTCAAACTTTAACTACCGATCAAGGTGCTTCTTTTATGTCTAATCAATTTCGTGAATTTTCCGAATCTTTTGGAATTAAATTGTTAAATTGGTCGCCTTATTATGCTCAAGCTAATGGACAGGCCGAATCTAGCAATAAAACTTTAATTAAGCTTATAAAGAAGAAAATTGAGGAGCATCCGAAAAGATGGCATGAGGTACTATCCTAAGCTTATGGGCTCATCGAATATCGAAACACGGAGCGACTCAAGTAGCACCGTATGATCTATTATATGGTCAGGAGGCGGTATTAACTGTAGAGGTTAATTTACAAGCTCTTATGGTGGCCAGACAAAATGATTTGTTGGCTGTAGATTATAATGATTTGATGATGGATAAGATAGATGACATTTCATAAGAGAGATTAAGAGCTTTGCTAGAGATTGAGAAGGAGAAATTAAGAGTAGCCAAGGATTATAATAAAAAGGTGAGAGAGATATCGTTTCAAATAGGAGATTTAGTGTGGAAAATGATTTTATTTATTGGAACTAAAGATAGGAAATTCGGCAAATGGTCGCCGAGTTGGGAAGGCCCGTATAAAATAATAGAGATTGTTCCTGGAAATTCATATTTTATACAATCTTTGGATGGAGATAAGTTTTCGAAAGCTCTCAATGGAAAATATTTGAAGAAGTACTATCCTAGCATGTGGCAGGAAGCCTAAACATGTTGTGGACGATATGTTATTCCAAATATCACCCTAAGCAAATTTGGCCGATGTGTCATTGGACATCGCCCTGAGTAATGATATGATCAGTGACCGGCTTCATCCTATGGTAAATGCTACAGTATGTTTGGTCAATGCAATTGTACCAAAAACAAGTTGCATGTGTTGATGATACAATTTGGGTAGTTGGTATATGGTGAGCCAAATTAATTCAATGATTTATCAAGATGATCAGTTGATGCATTGTTGAAATGTTGCAACAGGAATTTTCATGGACCGCAAAGGTACAAGTTCTAAGAAGAATCAGATGCTAAGCTAAACTATGGGTGCGTTGTGTGCATGGCTATATATCTACCATATGTGAAGAAGTATGTTTAGTGTTGATGGCCATTATCAAGTTTGATTTGTGACATTGCTGGAATATTTTATTATTTTCTTTGAAGGCTCAAGGTATTTGTACGAGTATGCTTAGAACTTGGGCTACTATATTATCTGGTGTGATAGCGACGTGGCCGGAATATTTAATTGATAAGGCATGGTGTGTATATGGTTAGATGGGATTGACATGCAGGTTAGCCTAATGTAAAACGTCAAGTACTATACATGGTAGCCCAATTAGGATGACCTGATTAGATTCTAATCAGTTTGATTTTGGAATTCAACTTGTGTACACCAAGTCCTGCCTTGTATACGTCAAAGTCCAGCGTGCCTTATATATAAGGCGATGGCCAATTGGAAACGCACCTAACAATCGATCTATCAATACAAAGTCTATTTTCACTTACGTCTATTTTCCGTCGTTACTTCTTGTCGAGCCCTAGCGGCCCTAGGGTTTGGTGATCTTTGTCGTTTTCCGATGAAAAGTGGCCGGTTTTTCTTCACGAAAGCGAGAAAATCTTTGTTGCTTTGTTCGTAAAGCAATCGTTTGTCGTCAAAAAAGCACGACAAATATCCTGGTGTTGCGCAGCGATATCACGTGCCAACAGGATCGCTGGAGCTTGCACACTTTGTTAGCATTCTCTGGATTGACAAAACCTTCCGGTTGCATCATATACAACCCTTCCTTAAGGAAACCGTTAAGGAACGTTGTTTTGACATCTATCTGCCAGATTTCATAATCGGAAAATGCAGCTATTGCCAACATGATTATGACGGACTTAAGCATCACTACAGGTGATGGAGTCTCATTGTAGTCAACTCCTTCAACTTGTGAAAACCCCCTTTCCATCTTCTTAGGTGGTGATATTACTGTTCGCTTCCATCTTCTTCTTGAAGATCCATCTATTCTGAATGGCCTTTCGCCCTTCAGGTAATACTTCCAAAGTCCACACTTTGTTTTCATACATGGATCCCATCTCAGATTTCATGGCCTTTAACCATTTGTCAGAATCCGGGCCCACCATTGCTTTTCTATAGCTCGTAGGTTCATCGTTGTTGTTGTCCAACAACATGACCTCTAAGACAGGGTTACTGTACCACTCAGGAGCTGTACGTACCCTCGTCGACCTATGAGGTTTGACAGTAACTTGATCCGAAGCTTCAAGATCATCATTATTAGCTTCCTCTTGAACTGACGTAGGTGCCACAGGAACATATTTATCTGTTGTGCTACTCTCTGGTTGAAGTAAAGATTCAACAACCTCATCAAGTTCTATCTTCCTCCCACTCAATTCTTTCGAGAGAAAATCTTTCTCGAGAAAGGACCCGTTCTTAGCGACAAACACTTTGCCTTCGACTCTGAGATAGAAGGTATACCCAACCGTCTCTTTTGGGTATCCTATGAAGAGGCATTTGTCTGCTTTGGGTTCGAGCTTTTTCGGCTGAAGCCTTTTGACATAACCATCGCAGCCCCAAACCTTAAGAAAGGACAACTTAGGTTTCTTGCCAAACCACAGTTCATACAGTGTCATCTGCACGGACTTAGATAGTACCCTATTTAAAGTGAATGCAGCTGTCTCTAACGCATAACCCCAAAACGATAATGGCAGATTGGCAAGAGACATCATAGAACGCAACATATCCAATAAGGTATGATTACGATGTTCGGACACACCATTACGCTATGGTGTTCCAGGCGGTGTCAATTGTGAAAAAAAATCCACATTGTCTTAAGTGATTGCCAAACTCATAATTCAGACATTCTCCCCCTCGATCATATCATAGGAATTTAATCTTCTTGTTACAATGATTCTCAACTTCACTCTGAAATTGCTTGAACTTTTCAAAGGTTTCAAACTTATGGTTCATCAAGTAAATATACTCGTATCTACTCAAGTCATTGGTGAAGGTGGGAAAGTAACGATATCCACCGCGCGCGTCAACGCTCATTGGACCGCACACATTAGTATGTATGATTTCCAACAAGTCATTTGCCCGTTCTATTGTTCCAGAAAACGGGGTCTTAGTCATCTTGCCCATGAGGCATGGTTCTCATGTGTCAAGTGATTCAAAATCAAGTGAATCCAAAAGTCCATCAGCATGGAGTTTCTTCATGCGCTTTACGCCAATATGATCTAAGCGGCAGTGCCACAAAAAAGTGGTACTATCATTATCAACTCTACATCTTTTGGCATCAATGTTATGAACATGTGTATCATCACTATCGAGATTTAATAAGTATAAACCCCTCAAAATGGGTGCACAACCATAAAAGATATTACCCATATAAATAGAACAACCATTATTCTCTGATTTAAATGAGTAACCGTCTCGCGTTAAACATGATCCAGATATAATTTTCATGCTCAACGCAGGCACTAAATAACAATTATCCAGCTTCATCACTAATCCCGAGGGTAATCAAAGAGCGAGCGTGCCAACGGAGATCACATCAACCTTGGAACCATTTCCCATGCGCATCGTCACTTCGTCCTTTGCCAGCCTCCTTCTATTTCGTAGTTCCTGCTTTGAATTGCAAATGTGAGAAACCGAATCGGTATCAAATACCCAGGCACTACAATGACAATCGGTAAGGTACACATCAATAGCATGTATATCATATATACCTTTGTTCACATTGGCCCCCTTCTTGTCAGCCAGATACTCGGGGCAGTTCCGCTTCTAGTGGCCAGTTCCCTTGCAATAGAAGCACTCAGTTTCCAGCTTGGGTCCAGCCTTGGGTTTCTTCACGGGAGGAGCAACTGCTTTGCCACCCTTCTTGAAGTATCCCTTCTTTCCCTTGCTCTTCTTGAAACTAGTGGTTTTATTCACCATCAACACTTGATGCTCCTTCTGGATGTCTGACTCAGTGACTTTCAGCATCGGGAATAGCTCGGAGACTGACTTGTTCATACCTTGCATGTTATAGTTCAACACAAAGCTCTTGTAGCTAGGTGGTAGTGATTGAAGAACTCCGTCAGTGACAGCCGCTGGTAGGAGCTCAATTCCCAACTCAGCCAGACGGTTGTAGTATCCAGTATTCTGAGTATGTGCTCACTGACAGGCCCGTTCTCCTCCATCTTGCAGGCATAGAAGTTATCGGAGCTCTCATACCTCTCGATCTGGGCATTCTTCTCAAAGATAAACTTCACCTCTTAGAACATCTCATATGCTCCATGACGTTCAAAATGCCTTTGAAGTCCCGGCTCTAAGCCATACAGCATGGTGCACTGAACTATTGAGTAGTCATCAACACGCGACTGCCAGGCATTCACAACGTCCACAGTTGCTAGAGGGAGTGGCGCACCAAGCGGTGCATCAAGGACATAAGACTTATGCGAAGCCGTGAGGATAATCCTCAGATTAAGGGCCCAGTCCACAAAGTTACTTCCATCATCTTTCAGCTTAGCTTTCTCTAGGAACACATTGAAATTCAGGGGAGCTACTGCACGAGCCATTGATCTACAACGTAAGTTTGCAAAGATAACTTAGACTACTGTTCATGATAAATGAGTTCAATTAATCATACTACCTAAGAAATCCCACTCAAATCAACATCCCTCCAGTTGTCCGAGTGTAACACGATCCAAATTCACCGACCCAAGTTCGATCATCACGTGAGATGAGGTGGTTTCAATAGTGAACATCTCCATGTTGATCATATCTACTATATGACTCGTGTTCAACCTTTCGGTCTCTTGTGTTCCGAGGCCATGTATGTACATGTTAGGCTCATCAAGTTTAACACAAGTGTTCCGCATGTGCAAAACTGGCTTGCACATGTTGTATGCGAACGTAGAGTCTATCACACACGATCATCACGTGGTGCTTCGGAACGACGAACTTTCACAACGGTGCACACTTGGGGAGAACTTGATTTTATCTTGAAATTTTAGTGAGGGGTCACCTTATAATGCTACCGTCGTCCTAAGAAAAATAAGATGCATTAAAGGATTAACATCACATGCAAATCATAAGTGGCATGATATGGCCATCAACATGTGCTTTTGATCTCCACCTCCAAAGCACCGGTATGATATCCATCATCACCCGCATGACACCATGATCTCCATCATCATCCCGCCATCGGGGTTGCCACACCAACCATGCTTGTACTACTATACATAGCGCTTAATGATTGACACGCAGGTCATACAATAATTAAAGACAACCCTATGGCTCCTTTCGGTTGCCGTATGCATCGACATGCAAGTCGATATAAACTATTACAAACATGATCGTCTCATACATCAAATATATCTCATCATGTCTTTGGCCATATCATATCAAAGCATACCCTGCAAAAACAAGTTAGACGTCCTCTAATTGTTGTTGCATGTTTTACGTGGCTGCTATGGGTATCTAGCAAGAACGATTCTTACCGACGCAAAGCCACAACGGTGATATGCAAGTTGCTATTTAACCTTCTACAAGGACCACCTTTGTCAAATCTGATTCAACTAAGGTGGGAGAGATAGACACTCGCCAGCCATCTTTATGCAACAAAGTCACATGTCTGTCGATAGAACCGGTCTCATGTACGTGGACATGTAAAGTCGGTCCAGGCCGCTTCATCCCACAATACTGCTGAATCAAGAAAAGACCAAGGAAGGAAGCAATTTGAATATCAACGCCCACAAACTCCTTTGTGCTCTACTCGTGATGTCATCTACGCATAGACCTAGCTCATGATGCCACTGTTGGGTTAGATTGCATGGGAAACAAAAAATTCCTACGCTCACCAAGACCAATCTAGGAGACGAACATCTACGATAGGAGAGATTGCATCTACATACCCATGTAGATCGCTAAGCGGAAGCGTTAAGAAACATAGTTGATGTAGTCAAACGTCTTCGCGATCCAATCATGATCCGTCCCGCGAACTCCCGCTCCAAGTGCCGAACAAACGACACCTTCACGTTCAACAGACGTACGGCTTGATGACGCCTTCACCTCCTTGATCTAGCGAGCGATGGTGAAGTAGTAGCTCGAGTCCTCCGGCAGCACGACGGCGTGGTGGCGGTGGTGGTGGCAGAATATCAGCAGAGCTTTGCTAAGCACTACGGAGAGGAAGAGGTATGCGAGGGAGAGGAGAGGCAGCGCCATGGCATGGAGATATGCTCTTTGGGGTCGGATGCCCTCTCTCTACCTGTCTATATATAGGGGAAGGGAGGAGGGGTGGCGGCCAGGGCAGATAGGATCTCCCCTAGGGTGCCTTGCCCCCAATCCGGCAGGTGGGAAGACCTAGGGGAACGCCCCCAACCCTCCTGGTAACGTGAGATGGGGTGAGGGGGGCGCTCAACCCCTTAGTGGGCTAGTTTGCCCCCTCCCCTTGGCCCATGGGGCCCCCAACACTTTCCTGGGCCCCCCGAAACCCCTTCGGTGACGCTGGTCATCACCCCGTACCCCCAGAACAATTCTGGACTCCAATAACCTTCGTCCAATATATCAATCTTCACCTCCAGACTATTCTAGAGTTCCTCGTCATGTTCGGGATCTCATCCGGGACTCCGACCAACCTTCGGTAACCACCATAATGACTCTCGTATACTTATATCATCACCAAATGTTAAGTGTGTAGACCCTGCGGGTTCGAGAACTATGCAGACATGACCGAGACACCTCTACGGTCAATAACCAATAGCCGGACCTGGATGCCCATATTGGTTCCCACATATTCTACGAAGATCTTATCGATCAAACCTTGATGTCATGGATTTAGCTAATCCAGTATGTAGTTCCCTTTGTCTATCGGTATGTTACTTACCCGAGATTCGATCGTTGGTATCTCCATACCTAGTTCAATCTCGTTACGGACAAGTCTATTTACTTGTTTGGTAATACAAGATCTCGTGGCTAACTCATTAGTCACATTGATTTCAAGCTCTTTGTGATACTATATTACTAAGTGGGCCCTGAGATACCTCTCCGTCATACGAAGTGACAAATCCCAGTCTTGATCAATGTCAACTCAACAGACACCCTCGAAGATACCTGTAGAGCACCTTTATAGTCACCCAGTTACGATGCGACGTTTGGTACACACAAGGTACTCCTTCGGTGTCAGTGAGTTAAATGATCTCATGGCCATAGGAACATATACTTGACATGTAGAAAACGGGTAGCTATAAACTTGACACGATCATATGCTACGTTCATAGTTTGGGTCTTGTCCATCACATCATTCTCCTAATGATGTGATCCCATCATCAAATGACAACTCATGTCTATGTAGGAAACCATAGCCATCTTTGATCAACGAGCTTGTCCGGTATAGGCTCACTAGGGACACATTGTTGTCTATGTACCCACACATGTATTTGAGTTTCCAATCAATACAATTATAGCATGGATAATAAATGACTATCATGAAGAAGGAAATTTAATAATAACCAATTGATTATTTCCTTTAGGGCATATTTCCAACACATACTCCTTTCACTTCATCTTAAAGCTATAATGATTGGTTCGTCCGTTGTGGATGACGCCACGGTGTGTCAGCATTCTGGGAACGGGTGAACCCAGACTTGCCTGCCTGTGGCCCACGACGTGGCTCCATCGACGGCCTAGTACGACCTAGCTTCAACATCAACAACTCAAGACCCTCGTGAGGGGCCAAGCCTCGCGAGGCGGATGACACCAAGACCTCCACGTGGGGCGGCCTCCCCAGGCTGGCTCACGAGGAGTGGAGATATCTATGCAAGCTGCACCTTGCGAGGCTCAGATGACGCGAGCCATGATGACCAAGGCCTGGCAGGCGCCAGCGATCGCGGCGTACCAGTTTTCCTCTTTGGTGCTAAGGAGGCAAGCGCAAACGCGGAGTCCCGAGGAATCAAGCAAAGGTTTCCATTCCGGTGCAACAAGACCAAGACCGCCAAGATGGCAGGACGGAGATCATCATCGAGCCCACCACGACGTCACTACCACAGACTTTTGCAGGCAAAGATTACTTTTGTTATGATAGCATGTACTAGTTGTCTCCCTTCAAAATTGGCCGTTTTGGGATCCCTTCCCGCCTTCCTTTGGGAAGAGGACCAAGGCCACTATAAATAGGACCTAGCAACCACCCTAGAGGGGGACGAATCATCGAGATCATCCTCACACCCACCAGCTCATCGAGCACAAGAACACCTCCTGAGGTTGTTCTCCACTATACTAGTTCATCCTCAGCTCCTCGAGGACAATCCACCACAAAGCAGGAGTAGGGTTTTACACCGCAAGGTGGCCCAAACCTGGGTAAACTGCTGTGTCTCTTGTCCATTCGGTTCGTCGAGCTTGGCCATGAGATTAGCGAGCGGGAAGACTGGGGACGACGAGTTCTTCACACACACGACAGAGTTTAAACCTCTCAAGGGTCTGCGGAACCCGAAATCCGACATTTGGCACACCAGGTAGGGGTGGCCGGAGCCTCTCTTCCGCCGGTCGACTCGCTGCCGCTCCACCACTTCCATGGCTGACGCTCGTGGAGCTGTGCTGAGCGTCGGGATGACCTCGCTGCTCGCGTCACCTAGACGGCGCCTCTCGGCGGGCCTCCTCATCGTTCTCCACCGCCTGACACCAATGCTGCCCTCGGCCCAGCGGGGCACGAGCAGCAAGCTTCGTTGCTGCACCCCTCCGTGTGGCGTGATGGGCGCACCGCCACCCCATCATTGACTCTGGCCGGTTCATCATCCCATGCTTGTCGCGGCCCGGCGGACACGCAGGCTGCGCTGCTTATGGCGCGCGAGCTTCTGCGCTACCGCCCCGTCGACGACCTCTACGAAGACTGGCTAGACCGCATCGTCGAGCTTGTCAGCACCGTCGGGGGCTCTCCTACACCGTCTCCCTCGCTGCCTCGCCCGCCACCTGCTGTGGGCGACGTGGCCCACAGAGCACTTCCTCCGCCTCCCCATCAAGATGCCATCGTCGATCCAAGGCGCGAAGTCCTGCGGCGTGACTCGCCGCGTAGGGCACCGGCGAGTGAAGAAGAAAGCTGCGAGGTGGTCCATCGGCCGCATGAAGATGCTTGAGCACTCCCAGTGCCGCCTGTGGCGGTGGCGCATGAGCACCAAGATCAAGCTCCACCTCCATGATGGGCGCCCGTAACCACAGCGGGTTGGCGCGCCTTCACTCTGGAGCTGCGCATAGTCCTCTGGCTGGGAAAGTTCAAGCCCGACCTGCCTCCACGCTACGATGGCACCCCCGACCCTGCTGAGTTCCTACAGCTTTACGAGCTGAGCATTGAGGCGGCAAACGGCAATGAGAAGGTTATGGCAAACTGGTTTCCCATGTCCCTCAAGGACGGAGTGCGCTCGTGGCTCCTAAACCTGCTCGTAGGATCGATCTCCTCCTGGGGAGAGCTGCGCGGGCGTTTCGTAGCCAACTTCAAGGGCACTCGCGACCGCCCTCCAGCTGCGGGTGACCTGAGGCGCATCAAGCAGCAGCCATGGGAGACCCTGCAGGAGTACATCCAGCGTTTCAATAGCGTTCGTCTCAAGATCCCCAAGGTGTCAGACGAGGCCATCATCTCCGCGTTCACTGATGGTGTCCGCGATGTCAAGATGAAGGAGGAGCTCGCCATACATGAGGACCTATGCATGGCCCTAGAGATGTTCAACATGGCGACCAAGTGCGCAAGAGCTGAGGAGGGATGCCTCTCCCTCCTCGAGCTCCCTGAAGCTGATCTAGAGGATAAGAAAGCCAAGGCCAAGGACGTGAAGCGCAAGGGGGCAACCATGCTCGCCGCCGAGCCAGAGATGAAGCGCGGCTGCGATCACCTGGAGTCATCTCATACGTCTCCAACGTATCTATAATTTTTGATTGTTCCATGCTATTATATTATTTGTTTTGGATGTTTAATGAGCTTTACTAAGACTTCTATATTATTTTTGGGACTAACCTACTAACCCAAGTCCCAGTGCAAATTGATGTTTTTTGCCTATTCCAGTGTTTCGCAGAAAAGGAATATCAAACGGAATAAAACCTTCAGGAGAGTTATTTTTGGAACAAACATGACCCAGGGGACTTGGAGTGGACGTCATGAAACAAATGAGGCGGCCACAATGCAGGGGGGTGCGCCTACCCCTCCTGGGTGCGCCCTCCACCCTTGTGGGCCCCTCGTAGCTCCACCGACCTACTTCTTCCTCCTATATATACCCATATACCCCGAAAACATCCAGGAGCACCACGAAACCCTATTTCCACCGCCGCAACCTTCTGTACCCAAGAGATCCCATCTTGGGGCCTTTTCCGGAGCTCCGCCGGAGGGGGAATCAATCATGGAGGGCTTCTACATCAACACCATAGCCTCTCCGATGATGTGTGAGTAGTTTACCTCAGACCTTCGGGTCCATAGTTATTAGCTAGATGGCTTATTCTCTCTCTTTGGATCTCAATACAAAGTTCTTCTTGATCTTCTTGGAGATCTATTCGATGTAACTCTTTTTGCGGTGTGATTGTCGAGATCCGATGAATTGTGGGTTTATGATCAAGATTATCTATGAACAATATTTGGTTCTTCTCTGAATTCTTATATGTAGCGACCAGACCTCAAACGGTCTGATCTCTGTGCTCCAGTGTCATCCCTGGATCAGTAATGCTGACACCACACAGTACTCGGAGGATTTATAACAGAGTAGCAATCACACACTTATTACATCGAGTGTCTCATAAGAGAACTTATTACAATAAATATGGCTTAAGGCCATCTAATAATGATAACAGCGGAAGGCTTGGAAGATAAGTGAGTCCATCAACTCCAACGGCATCACTGAGTATAGAACCACGACCTAAAACTCCTTAACCGTCATCTGCAAAGTCTGCAACATTAACGTTGCAGCCCGAAAATGGGTCAGCACATGGAATATACTGGCAGGGTAACACATAGAGAGTAATGGAATGAACAACTATACTAAATGCATATCTGGTTGGTGGAAAGCTCTATGGTTACAGTTTTGCGTAAAGCCAATTTTTCCCTACTTCAAAGGAATAAAATTTATTTAACTATCATGGTAGTTGTTAAACATTGAGAATGGTTGACAGCATTCTCAACCCCAATTAAGCATCATCATTAAACATAACCCAACCAAATTAATTTAGAGTAACATGTTGAGATTCACATGATAATCCAGGTACTAGATACTCAAGATGTCCATAACCGGGGACACGGCTAGTCATGATTAGTTTGTTACACTCTGCAGAGGTTTGCGCACTTTTCCCCACAAGACTCGATCGCCTCTGTTTGGTTTCTCGCACTACACGGTGTTTGAGAAGACGGATGACCGAGACATAGTCTTTCAGAAGCGCTAGCACCTTACGATCGGGTAGACCCTACCACCTATGTCCCCTACATCTACTAGTCTACCACTGTAAGAGTTCGCACAACTTAGTCAACTATGCTAGAGCCCATAATAGCTTGTGGCTGCACACGGAAGTTTCTAGTATGAATAGTCTTATGATCCCTTTGAGCCTGGGTGGCGGTCCAAAAGAAAAACAGGCAAGTCCTGGAATACCCAGGTGCCTCAATCCACCCAGATGTGTGTTTAAGTTGCCACCTTAGATAAACCATTAATTATCAATCTCACATCTGTCAATGGATTTCACTCACCCAATCCACGTCTACTAGCATAGCATGGCATAAAAAACAAACGTAGAAGTAACTCCCAAAGTTTTGATAATAACTGGTAATAGGTACTACCTCATCTACTTCCCATCCCACAATTTAATTAGATCCTAATCATGCAATGTGTGAGGATTGATCTAATGCAATAAAACTGGGTAGTAGGAAAGGTATGATCAAAGTGTTACTTGCCTTGCTGATGATCCGGGAAACCTAGCGATTCGAAGTAACAGGCGGCACACTCCGGATATTCTATCGCAAACAAACAAACAAGCATACAATAAGCACTCATCTAATGCACAGGTAAAACTCAAATAAGAGATCTAACCAGAAGGTTCAACTTAAGAACTCTGGTTGGCAAAAGAATCGAATCGACTGAAGCAACGAAAGTCAAACGGCGAAAGAAAACAACTTCGTTCTAGCAATATGGATCTAGGGCAATTTTTATAGTAGCAAAATCTTGTTTAGGTTGGTTAAACGGATAGAGGGATTCGAGACGAATCCCTAGGCGCTTGAATCGCCTGATTCCGATAAACGAGCGAAAAGTTAAACTAAAACGAAAATCGGATCAGAAATCACGATCAGAAAAATCGCGGATTTAATCCGAGAAAAGAAAAACAAAGAACAGATTAACGAACGAACGTTCGTTATCTGAAACTAAACAATGAACACGTTCGTTAAAACGAACGAATCGGTGAACGTTCACTAATTAAGTAAACCAGAGAAATAAATCGATCTAGGGTTTCAAAAAAAACCGAGGCGGTTTCTTAAAAAAAACGAACGGTGAACGGCGGCGGCTATACCTCCGGCGAGGTATTCCGGCGGGCGGGGCGGGGCTCCGGCGGCAGCGGTGGCTATGCGGGGCAGCGGGGCGGCTCGGCAGCGACGGCGGTGGCAGCAGCAGGCGGCAGGGCGGCTGCGCCTGGCGGGGGGCGGGGCGGTGGTGATGTGAGGGCGGCGGGGTGTCTTGGTATTTAAGAGAAGGGGGGCTGACTAGGGGAGGGGGTCGGGCGGCGGCGAGGCGGCTCCGGCTCGGACTCCTCCCGAGTCCGGCGGCTGCTCGAGCGGGAGGCGGCGGCGGCTGGGCTGGCCTGGCTCGGCTGGGCCCTTGGCCCAGTCGGGCACGGTTTTTTTTTTAATATTCCGCTCGGAAGAAAAAGAAAAAGAAATACTAAACGGACTCCAAAAATTCTGAAATAAATTTTCACGGGCTTCTAAAATCAAGCCTCACAAGGTGAACATTTATTTGGGACCTAAATGCAATTTTGAAAAACGCACTTTTTTCCTAATTCAAATAAAACACCGAAAAATTCCGAAATAAAATCTTATTTGATTTTATTATTAAATCCTCAATATTTCTTTATTTTGGGAAGTCATTTTATTCCCTCTCTCATATTTTTGTAGTAGAAATAATTGATGATAAAATAAATAAAATCAAATGATCCTATTCTCAAAATTTGAGAGAACTCAAATATGAAAATATCGAAATCCCCAACTCTCTTCATGGGTCATTGAGTTGCGCAGAATTTCTAGGATCAACCAAAATGCAAAAGAAATATGATATGCATTGATGATCTAATGTATAACATTCCAAATTGAAAATTTGGGATGTTACAAACCTACCCCCCTTAAGATGAATCTCGCCCTCGAGATTCGGGTTGGCTAGAAAATAGGTGAGGGTGGTCCTTGAAAAAATCTTCCTCTCGCTCCCAGGTGGCTTCATCATCTGAGTGGTGGCTCCACTGGACTTTGCAAAACTTGATAACTTTGCTGCGAGTAACTCGGTTGGCAAACTCGAGGATCTTAACAGGCTTCTCCTCATAGGTCAAATCGTTATCCAACTGAATAGTATCCAAAGGCACTGTATCTCTCAACGGTATATCAGCCATCTCTGCGTGACATTTCTTCAGCTGAGAAACGTGGAACACGTCATGTACTCCTGACAATCCTTCAGGCAATTCCAACTTGTAGGCTACTTGCCCCATACGTTCCAATACTCGATATGGTCCTACAAATCATGGTGCTAACTTTCCTTTGACTCCAAAACGTTTTGTTCCCCGAAGTGGGGATACTCGAAGATAAGCTCTATCTCCAACTTCGTAAACTGTCTCCTTGCGTTTAGAATCCGCATAACTCTTCTGTCTGGACTGGGCTACCTTGAGCCTATCGCGAATCAACTTCACCTTCTGTTCAGACTCTTTAATCAAGTCATGAGTTGTTGAGAGCGTTTCATGATGACTTTCAAGTTCCTCATACTTAACATGAAGATTTTTTATGTCTTCAATTAAGGACTGAGATCGAGTCATTTCAGCGTCTAACAGGTCATCGCTTTTGTCTAATAGTTTTTGAATATGTTCCATAACTTTTTATTGTTCAGTTGCAATTTTAGCAAGTGTTTTGTAGCTGGGTTTGGAACCACAATCAGAGTCATCTTCACTGGATTTTTGATAGTGAGTAGTGCGTGTGTTTACCTTGGCACCGCGTGCCATGAAGTAGTAGGTGGGAGAAGAGTAGTCCTTGTCATTTGCATCGGTGTCGGTGATGAAGTCATTGTCTTCAGTGTTGAAGATGGACTTGGCAACATATGCTGTAGCCAGACTTGCAATGCCAGAATCGGACTCCTCCACAGACTCCACCTCCGCCTCCTCAGAAGCGGACTCCTCCTCTGAATCCATTTCCTTGCCAACAAACGCACGAGCCTTGCCAGATGAGCTCTTCTTGTGTGATGAAGACTTTGAGGAAGACTTGGAAGAAGACTTTGAGTATTTCTCCTTCTTCTTGTCGTCAGTATCATACTCCTTGCTCTTCTTCTTCTTCTTGTTCTCATTGTCCCACTGAGTACACTCAGAGATGTAGTGGCGAGGTTTCTTGCACTTGTGGCATGTTCTCTTCTTGTAGTCATGATCAGAAGCTTCATCATTCCTTGAGCTTGATTGTCAAGACTTTCTGAAGCCTTTCTTCTTGGTGCATTTTTGGAACTTCTTCACAAGCATAGCAAGCTCCTTTCCAATGTCTTCAGGATCATCAGAACTGCTGTCAGATTCTTCTTCAGATGAGGAGACAACTTTTGCCTTCAAGGCACGAGTTAGCCCATAGTTGGGGCCGTAGATGTCTCTTTTCTCAGAAAGCTGAAACTCATGTGTGTTGAGCCTCTCAAGTATGTCAGACGGATGTAGTGTCTTGAAGTCAGGACGTTCTTGAATCATCAGGGCTAGGGTGTCAAACGAGCTGTCAAGTGATCTCAGGAGTGTCTTGACGACTTCATGCTTGGTGATCTCTGTAGCGCTGAGGGCTTGAAGCTCATTTGTGATGTCAGTGAGTCGATCAAACGTGAGCTGGACATTCTCATTGTCATTTCTCTTGAAGCGGTTGAAGAGGTTGCGAAGGACACTGATTCTCTGATCTCTCTGGGTTGAGACGCCTTCGTTGACCTTGGAGAGCCAGTCCCAGACTAGCTTAGATGTTTCGAAAGCACTCACACGGCCATACTGTCCTTTGGTCAGATGACCACAGATGATGTTCTTGGCAGTGGAGTCCAGTTGAACGAACTTCTTGACATCAACAGCGGTGACACCTTGACCAGCCTTGGGAATGCCATTCTTGACGACATACCATAGGTCGACATCAATGGATTCAAGATACATGCGCATCTTATTCTTCCAGTAGGGATATTCAGTTCCATCGAAGACTGGGCACACAGCGGAGACTTTGATTATCCCTGCAGTCGACATAGCTAAAACTCCGGGTGGTTAAACCGAATCACATAGAACAAGGGAGTACCTTGCTCTGATACCAATTGAAAGTGCTAGTGATCGACTAGAGGGGGGGGTGAATAGGTGATTTTTATGAAAGTCTTCAAAACATGGAAGTTTCAAAGACAAACGATAGAAATAAACCTATTATCATGCAGCGGAAGGTAGACTACACTAAGCACGCCATAGTCAAGTATTCAATGAAGTGAAAGCACAACGACTAATAGCAGCTAGGCAGTATAGATCAGGTAGGAAGATAGTGTGAAGCCAATCAGAACAAGCGGTCACTCAGTGAAGACAAAAGATAATGCAATCATACAATGACTTCACCAGGGCCAACGGTAAGTAAAGGAATGGGAAGGATGAAACCAGTGACTCGTTGAAGACAATGATTTGTTGGACCAGTTCCAGTTGTTGTGACAACTGTACGTCTGGTTAGGGAGGCTGAGATTCAACTCAGAAGACCGCCTCTTCAGCTTATTCCCCTTGAGCTAAGGACACCCAGTCCTCGCCCAATCACTCTGGTAAGTCTTCAAGGTAGACTTCCAAACCTTCACAGACTTCGTTCACCGACGATCCACAATGACTCTTGGATGCTCAGAACGCGATGCCTAACCGGCTGGAGGATTCACAGTCCTCAAGTGTAATAAGTCTTCAGATCACACAGACAGGAAGACTTATGTGATGCCTAACACTCTTTGGCTCTGGGTGTTTAGGGCTTTATCCTCGCAAGGAATTCTCTCTCAAAGGCTTCGAGGTGGGTTGCTCTCAAACGACAAAAGCCGTGCACTAACTCTGAGGAGCCAACCGTTTATGGTTATAGGGGGTGGGCTATTTATAGCCACTAGGCAACCCGACCTGATTTGTCCGAAATGACCCTGGGTCACTAAGGAACTGATACATGTTCCAACGGTCAGATTTCAAACACACACGACAACTTTACTTGGGCTACAAGCAAAGCTAACTTATCCAACTCTGAATAAGATTTGCTCTCATAGTCTTCACTCGAAGACATAGGATTTTGGTTAAGCATCACTTCAGTCATTCTGACCGGTTCTCTTGGACCCCACTTAACAGTACGGTGGTTCCTATGACTCTACAAAGAAGAAAAAAACAGGCAATCCTGGAATACCCAAGTGCCTAGACAGGCAATCGCTGGAATACCCAGGTGCCTCAATCCACCTAGATGTGTGTTTAAGTTGCCACCTTAAATAAACCATTAAATTATCAATCTCACATCTGTCATGGATTTCACTCACCCAATCCACGTCAACTAGCATAGCATGGCAATATAAGCATAAGGTAATAGTAACTCCCAAGGTTTGAACGCAGGGCAATAGGTTCCTACCTCATCAACTACTTCCCAATACCCACATGTTATCAATCCTACTCATGCAATGGCTGAGGGTGAAACTAATGCATAAAAACTGGGTATGAAAGGGATATGATCAAAGTGTGAACTTGCCTGCAATGTTGATGAAGATGATTCACACTCAAAACTCTTGATAGATCTACTCGTCACACTCCGGTCAATCTATCGTAGGCAAGCAATAGTAACCACACATAAGCAATCACTCAGAGGATCAGAAAGATCGAAGAAGACGATTCGAAAAAACATCAAAACCAAGCAAATAACTCTTGCAACATAAAACAATTTCTAACAGTACCAAAATTATGTGAATTTGACCTTATCATAAAGTTTAGGTCAAGAGCTTCGTTTGGCAAAAAGAATCAACTAAATCAGAGTTATAAAATTCAAGTTATGATTAAACGAATTTTGAATACAAATCTGTTTGAATTCAAATTTTAGAACTTTCAAAAACATGTTCAAGTTGTTTTATTGGATAGAGGGGATCATAATGAAGAAGTGGGCGTTGGTTCGTTGGATTTGGACAAACGAGTAAAAAGATGTGGTCGTTTGAAACCCAGGGGCTAAATTGTAAAAGAACTACTACAAATAGGTCCCTGGATAGAAAATAAAAAGAAAGAAAAAAGTATCGAGCGAACGCTCGCTGCAGAGACCTAACGAACAAAAGCGTTCACTAACAGATCTAACCTAGCGAACATCCACTAAATAACTAGCTTAATAAAAACAAAACCGGGTTTAACAAAAAAAATGAAACTGAAAAAAATTAAACCGGATCGGACCGGGCGGTTTTTACCGGTCCACGGCGGGTCAACGACAACGGCAAAGGCGGCAGTTTAGATCGGTGGAGCGGCGGCTCCGGCGAGGGCGGCGTGCTCCGGCGCGGTTGCGGCAGCGCGGGCGGCGGGGTGCGACGCAGGCGATGGCAGCGGGGGCGCGGGCGGCGGCGCGGGCGAGCAGCGGCGCGGGCGGCGAAGCAAGGCGGCGGCGGCGCGGATCGGTCGCGGGATCTGCGGCGGCGGCGCAACACGAGGAGAGAAAGAGAGAGGGCGGCGACTTTATAGGAGGTCAGGGAGACGTGAAGCGTGGAGGAGGGGCACAGGCAGTGGCGGCGGGTAGGAGGCGGAGACCTGCTGGAGCTCGGCGACGCGCGGCGTTGGGCTCGGCTGCGGCTTGGCCCGGTTGGCAGGGCCGGCCCGGTCAGAATGTTTTTTTACAAATTCCAGAGAGATAAAAAAGCAAAATAAATAAAAAGATATATTATATAGGCATATAATATATCAAAATTTTCAGAAAAAGATTTTCTATGACATGAACATTTTTCTAGCATTAAATAAAATACACACAAATTCTAATAATTCCAACAGTGCTCCTGCTCTATTAAGATCCAACAAAAACATTTAAAAAAACAAAATGAAATCAAATTTATTTCTCTCCAATTTTCTGATGTAGGGAATCATGTTACCCTATTTTCCATATATTTTAATTTTGGAGAAAAATAATTTGAATAAAACTCGAATAACTCCAATTTGAAAATAATTTCTAAAAGGACTTTAAATTTGATCCTTTTAACTCCCAACTCATATTTCATATAATTTGAAGAAGTCATTTTATCTTCTCTCATGAAAATCATTGAGTTGCTTGAAGTTTCTAAATTTGAAATATTTTCAAGTGATATCCAAATATTTTCAAGACCCCTTGTCATTTAAATAAATGGAAGAAGTCATGTCATCTTCTCTCCAGGGTTTTGTGATGAAAAGAATTTGAATTCACGGAGATCATAAAATGCAAAAATGAAAGTTTGGGAAAGTCCTTTTATTCCCTCTCATTTAACTTTCAAAAAGTTTCGAATTCACTCACTTACAGTCAATCAATCACACAACAACAAGCAAACAATCAAATCTATCTATTTATTATAACATTCCAAAATTTAGAATTTTGGGATGTTACAAACCTACCACCCTTAAAATGAATCTCGTCCTCGAGATTCGGAGAGGCTAGAAAGAAATAGGTTGGGTTTGGGGGTCTTCTCAAAATCCATCGATCGTCTCCGGGGTCTCGGGTGCTACCACCCTTAGAAGGATGGTTACGGTTCCACCAAAAAAACTCATACCCTTCATCCTTATTCTTGACAGTGTCGGTCTTCTCAAATCTTCAGGATAATTCCTTCTCTGGGTTCTTCTTGTAACGGCATAACCTTTTCCTCAATTCTTTTGTCCTTTTTCTTGGTAAGGTTGTCCGGAGACTGGGTCTTCTTAGCTGACGGGTCTGGCGCCAATACTAAACAACTATCGATATCTCATGGTGGTCAACCATTTATGGTTTCTCCTGCAGGAAATGGATTTGGGTTGATCCTCACCGTATAACCTACGGTTGGCAAAACTGCCTTGTACAAGGGAAAAATACCTATACCATTCTAAGGCTTAAACAAGGTTTTGATCATCGTCTCTCTACTATAGGTAAGTCACTCAGATTTACCATCTCATATAGCAAGGCGAATAATAAGAGTAAGTCGGTATGGTGATCAATCCATCCCGCACCCAAATCATTACCCTGTATACGGTTTAGCGAATCTCGCATTCTAACACTCGGTCATCCTCACAAGCATTGCAGAATTTCTCTTGTCAAAGAACCAAATTCAGATATATCCATAGATTCTGCAAGCCAGACAAACATCTATCGTTCCTTTACAACTCTCAGGTTTTGCGTTACTCCTATAAGATCGTCTGCAAGCCAGACAAACATCTATCGTTCCTTTACAACTCTCAGTTTTTGCGTTACTCTATAAGATCGTCTATCGATAAAATCGAACTTCTTCCAGGGTTTTTCCTTCAGCAAGAGTGTGCTTGCTTCTTGGCAGGTCCTGGGGCCTGTAGGTTATGGCCCATCTCATCACTTGTAGTCCTTGAACTTATCATCGGGCAACTGATTATTATTCCATCTTCCCACTTCGTAGTATTCTTAAATCCATCCAATTGTACTATCTTCCTTCCTTCTATTGGCACCAAACTAGGACATGATTACTCAGACTCATCATGGAATTCCCATTGATCCATATTTCCAACATCATACCTCCTTTATATCCAGTAGCACTTCATCTCCTCATATCCTGGGGTATCCCTCATACCGAGATAAGAACTTATACTTATGAAGTCCATATTCCACTTCGTGGAACATCATTATCCTTTCCAGGTTCAAGCGTCCTTACAGGGGAATATTAGCCATCTCTGCATGGCACTTCTTCAACTGGGAAAACGTGAAACACATCATGAACTCCTGACAGTCCTTTGGGTGACTCCAACTTGTTGGCCACTTCTCCCATACGGCCCAAAACTCGGTATGGTCCTACAAATGTCGGGGCTAACTTTCCCTTAACTCCAATTCGTTTAACTCCTCGTAGAGGGGGCACATGAAGACATGCTCTGTCTCCAATTTCATAGACTACCTCCTTGCGTTTTTTAGTCTGCATAACTCTTCTGCCTGGACTGAGCTACCTTCAGTCTATCTTGAATCAACTTAACATTCTCTTCTGACTCCTTGATCACATTTGGTCAAAACAACTGACGGTCTCCAACTTCATCCCACATACTCTTGGGGTATCACACATATCGAGACAAAACTCATATCCATTTTGTCCGAAATCCACTCAGTGGAGTATCCTTATCTTTTCCAGGGGTCAACGGTTCTTACAGGGTACTACCACCCTTAAAATGCACAAATCTTCCATAGACCATATTTCTCATATCCTCAGAATGGCCAAAATTCTTCTTCATAGAGTAACAACTCATAAAATCTATATCAGTACCAACGATGCTAACTTTATTCATTCTCAAATGATTACAATCTCTCGCCTTTCCATTACATGTCTCAACTCAACACCTCAATATAAAAGAAAATGTTCTCACTTCTACTACTCCATTACTTTTGTTGCAAACTCAACTATCTAGCACAAGTTTCCTTCTCCTTGGGGCATTCTCTGGCAAAGTGCCTGGCTCCATTACAACTAAAACATATTACTTCTGACAAATCTCGAGGTTTCCTTTTTGGGCAACTATTGAGGTAGTGCCCTGACTCCTTGCACCTGTAACAGGTGATATGACTCAGGTTCATCCCGGAATCCAATCTGCTTCTCTTCCTGGACTTTTCCATTCCAATCAGGGCTTCTATTTCCTGTGGGTCATATTCTACTTCCTCTGTCGGGAATTCTACTAGATCCCCATTCAAACAATTTTGGGAGATGTGTCCTTCTTCTGCACATGAATAGCAAGACTTAGTGCGGGGTTTAATTGGTTCTTGTTTGGGTGTGTCCTCCACCTCTTCCTTCATCAAAGTTTCTTCTAAAAATTCCATGAGGGCTCCTTTCATTACTTCTTTCTTCTGCTGGATGGGTCATTGTACCATGGGGTAAATGTGACACTGAGCAGGATAGTGGGTAGTCCCTTCACAGAAGAAACAAGTAATCTGCCTAGTTGGGCATTCTTCAACTGGGTGACTTCCTTCACAATTAGGGCATTCATCCTTGTGTTCTTTATGGGTGTGTCCTATTTCTCCACAAATATTGCATGCACAAGGTTTCTTCACATCCTTTCCATAAGGCTTCAACTTCTGGGACACAAACCGAGACTTTGGCAAAGTCAACTTACATTCTTTCCAAGTGGTTACTCCTTGCCCTCCATTGATGGTTTGGTACATCCTCCACCAAGTAGCAGCACCTCTTTCAAAGCACTGAAGAGCATGTTGGGTCATATCCTTTCCGACTATAGGGTTATTCTTCATGTGATCCTCCATGTTCTGGATCCATCGGTCCGTCTCCAATTGACTTATCGGACTAGGGAAACATGAGTTCATCTCCATTCGTCCTCTATTGGGTCCATGGGTTTGGGGTGAGATGAGAGAGCCAAAGGGGGATACACACAATGCAAACAACAGCTTTGAAAAGACAGATTTTTGTTGTGGCTGTCGAAAAACATCAAACAAATGACAGCTCACAATTGTCGCATCTAATGTAGGCATATAACAGGGGTTGGGTCTTCTAAAGGTCAATAAATCTTCAAAGTCATCAAGCTCTACGAGTCTTGTTCATGTCTCTGATGGCTTCTTTCGATCGTGCTTGTCCTTCTCAAGTTCTTTTGCCAGCTCATCTCTGTTGTAGAAAAGTCTCTCATGACATCCTTGAATATTCTGGAGTTGCATTCCAAACTTCTGGGTTTCAACATCCTTGGCATGAGCCATGGTCATATTGTCCTTCAGTTCCTGACAAATCTCCGGTATCTTGAGGTTGTAGCTCCTCCAGCTTGGCTACTTTCAGCTTTTGGTTCCTGAGTTCTTCACGAAATGCTTCCTTGTCTAATACGGCTTCATGGAGCTCCACCTTAAACTTCTTGATGTACTACTCCAGATCTTGGTGATACACCGGCTAAGGTTAAAACTTCATCTTACTGATAGGTGCTCCATCAGCCTTCTTCCATCCAATCCATTCTGAAGAAATTCATCCTTAACTCAGCACGGTGACAATAGCATCAGCGGGTGATGACATCACGGATAACCGTGTTTCTGCTCTTGTCATTCACATGAGCTATCATTCCATAGTTGATATCTCCTGCCTTAGGGTTTTCTTTGACAAAACTTCGAGTTCTCATGCTCCTTGTTTTAGTCTTTCTCTGATACACCTTGATCTCGGGTATTGACAACTTCAATAGTCTGCCAAGTTCCATAAGGGTAGCCTTCCTAGGTCACACAAATCTGGAAATTCTTCGGAGCCTCCAATTCTCCTAGTCTTCAGAGTCTTCAATAGTTGTACTTTCCATTATTATAATGCACGGTAAAATCATCTTCATTCCGATGTGGTCTTAGTTGTCCGATATCTTGTACTTCTTGGAGTGGCCTCATCAGTCGAATCTTCGAGTGGTCCAAGAGAAAAGGGGTATGGTCTCACTAAAGGGATTTTCTTGAATAAGCTCACAAGAGAAGAGAGATAAAAGATCTTTTGAAAATTAAACTTTTAGAGGAAAATCTTTCCTATGGGCTTGCCAGTTTCTAGGGTCACGTCCTACAGTCAACATGTGCTCTGATACCATCTTGTAGCGACCCGACCCGAACGGATCAAGTCTTTATGCTTAAGTGTCATCCCTGGATCGGTATGCTGACGCACACAGTACTCGAGGATTTATAACAGAGGTAAATCACATGTATAAAGTAACGTAAATACTATTACCTCAATCCAAAATAGCGGAAGTAACAAGGTTGTGGATTCCCATCAACACCAACGGCAAAGTTGAGTGTAGAAATCGTAACACTAACGTATCACTTACTCATCGTAAGAGGTCCTGCAACATGAGACGTTGCAGCCACAAAGGGTCAGTACATTGAATGTACTAGCAAATTCACACCATAGAGAATGATGAATAAAGGCTATCACTACATGCATATCTAGCTGGTGGAAAGGCTCTATGGTTATAGTTTTTGCGAAAAGCCAGTTTTTCCCTACTTCAGAAGGAATAAATTTTATTTAACTATCATGGTGGTTGTTAAACATTGAGAATGGTTGACAGCATTCTCAATCCCAATTAAATAACATCATTAAACCCAACAATAATTAAATTAAAGTAACAAGATGAGATTCACATGATAATCCAAGTACTAGATACTCAGGACGTCCGTAACCGGGGAAACGGCTAATCATGATTAGTTTATACACTCTGCAGAGGTTTGCGCACTTTTCCCCACAAGACTCGATCTCCTCCGTTGGATTTCTCGCACTGCATGGTGTTTGAGAAACGGATGACCGAGACACAGTCTTTCCAAAGCGTTTGCACCTTACGATGGGTAGACCATTCCACCTACATCCCCTACATCTGCTAGTCTACGACTGTAAGAGTTCACACGACTTAATCAACTATGTTAGAGCCCATAATAGTTTGTGGCTGCACACGGAAGTTTCTAGTATGAATAATCTCATGATCCCTTTGAGCCTAGGTGGCGGTCCACAAAAAACAGGAAATCCTGGAATACCCAGGTGCCTAGATAGGCAATCGCTGGAATACCCAGGTGCCTCAAAACACCCAGATGTGTGTTTAAGTTGCCACCTTAAATGAACCATTAAATTATCAGTCTCACATCTGTCATGGATTTCACTCACCCAATCCACGTCTACTAGCATAGCATGGCAATATAAGCATAACATAATAGTAAATCCCAAGATTTGAATGCAGGGCAATAGGTTCCTACCTCATCAACTACTTCCCAATACCCACATGTTATCAATCCGACTCATGCAATGCTTGAGGGTGAAACTAATGCATAAAAACTGGGTATGAAAGGGATATGATCAAAGTGTGAACTTGCCTGCAATGTTGATGAAGATGATTCGCACTCAAAACTCTTGATAGATCGACTCGTCACACTCCGGTCAATCTATCGTAGGCAAGCAATAGTAACCACACATAAGCAATCACTCAGAGGATCAGAAAGATCGAAGAAGACGATTCAAAAAAACATCAATACCAAGCAAATAACTCTTGCAACATAAAACAATTTCTAACAGTACCAAAATTATGTGAAATTGGACTTATCAGAAATTTTAGGTCAAGAGCTTCGTTTGGCAAAAAGAATCAACTAAATCGGAGTTATAAAACTCAAGTTATGATCAAACGAAGTTTGAATACAAATCTATTTGAATTCAAATTTTAAAACTTTCAAAAACATGTTCAAGTTGTTTTATTGGATAGAGGGGATCATAACGAAGAAGTGGGCGTTGGTTTCGTTGGATTTGGATAAACGAGTAAAAAGATGTGGTCGTTTGAAACCCAGGGGCTGAACTATAAAAGAACTACTACAAATAGGTCCCTGGACAGAAAATAAAAAGAAAGAAAAAAAACTATCAAGCGAACGCTCGCTACAGAGACCTAACGAACAAAAGCGTTCACTAACAGATCTAACCTAGTGAACATCCACTAAATAACTAGGTTAATAAAAACAAAATCGGGTTTAACAAAAAAAGAAACTGAAAAAAATTAAATCGGATCGGTGGAGCGGCGGCGGGTCAACAAAAACGGTGACGATAGCGGTTTAGATCGGTGGAGCGGCGGCTCCGGCGAGGGCGGCGTGCTCCGGCGCGGTTGCGGCAGCGCGGGCGGCGGGGTGCGTCGCAGGCGATGGCAGCGGGGGCGCGGGCGGCGGCGCTAGCAGGCGGCGGCGCAGGCGAGCAGTGGCGCGGGCGGCGAAGCAAGGCGGCAGCGGCGCGATCGGTCATGGGATCTGTGGTGGCGGCGCAACGCGAGGAGAGAAATAGAGAGGGCGGCGGCTTTATAGGAGGTCGGGGAGACGCTAGGCGTGGAGGAGGGGCACAGGCAAAGGCGGCGGGGCGCGGTGTCCATGGAGGACACTACGGCGGCGGCGTGCAGGAGGCAGAGACCTGCTGGAGGTCGGGGACGCGCGGTGGGGCTGGGCTGTGGCCTAGCCCGGTTGGCTGGGCCGGCCCAGTCAGAAAGTTCTTTTTACAAATTCCAGACAGACAAAAAAAGCAAAGTAAATAAAAAGATATATTATATAGGCATATAATATATCAAAATTTTCAGAAAAAAGATTTTCTACGACATGAACATTTTTCTAGCATTAAATAAAATACGCACAAATTCTAATAATTCCAACAGTGCTCCTGCTCTATTAAGATCCAACAAAAAACATTTAAAAAAACAAAATCAAATCAAATTTATTTCTCTCCAATTTTCTAATGTAGGGAATCATGTTACCCTATTTTCCATATATTTTAATTTTGGAGAAAAATAATTTGAATAAAACTCGAATAACTCCAATTTGAAAATAATTTCATAGAGGACTTTAAATTTGATCCTTTTAACTCCCAACTCATATTTCATATAATTTGAAGAAGTCATTTTATCTTCTCTCATGAAAATCATTGAGTTGCTTGAAGTTTCTAAATTTGAAATATTTTCAAGTGATACCAAAATATTTTCAACACCCCTTGTCATTTAAATAAGTGGAAGAAGTCATGTCATCTTCTCTCCAGGGTTTTGTGATGAAAAGAATTTGAATTCACGGAGATCATAAAATGCAAAAATGGAAGTTTGGGAAAGTCCTTTTATTCCCTCTCATTTAACTTTCAAAAAGTTTTGAATTCACTCACTTTCAGTCAATCAATCACACAACAACAAGCAAACAATCAAATCTATCTATTTAATATAACATTCCAAAATGTAGAATTTTGGGATGTTACACAACAGGTACTTACATCTGCATTGGAGTACAGAGAATTCCTGCAAGAATCTTTCCTCACAGACGATACCAGTGGAGAAATTCTTCTATCTGTTAAGCTTATTTTCTAAAAGAGAGATGGGTAGGAAACATGTAGAAAATATGATTAGCATGCTATAAAATTTCATGATGCAAGGATACGCACACTCTTCTTAGAATGGAGTTGACATATTTTTGCTGGACTGGAACGGACTAGTTCTTTGGCCACTGGAATCTGCTTATTATCAGTAGGAGTTGGGTTTCTCTGTGCTGGAGCAGTATCTATAAAAACTGGAGTTGGTTTATTATCTCCTGGCGTTTGGATCTTTTGCAAAGACCTGGTTTGTAACCCTTCAGATTCTAACATAGTCGTCTTCCCCTTGAATGCCTTTTATAGAAGAATGGTGCTTCAATTATAAAACATGCTACAACAAAGAGATGGAATAGATAATGAAGAATAGAAAGGCATGACATATTGACATGTATTCACTCCATCCAGAAAAAATGGATGGGTCTAGGCGTATTTCAGTTCTAGATACATCCTTTTTTATCCATTTCAGCAACATGTAATCCGGACGGAGGGAGTATGGTGTAAGAGCTAGGGATACGACAAGACAACACAATAAAAAAACACTAGTTGAATGTAAAACTGTATGCTAGCGGAATAAGTACAGAAAAAACTAAGGCAACATACACTTGTATGATTGGAAAACTAAGATGGCATTGCAACAGAGCACTAGAACATCACTTCAATGTAAAAAACATGGTATGGTAGATAGATGAAGTACATACTGATGAATAACAATGCATACGATATTCAGAAGCATGATGTCCAAATTAAGCAGATGGCATGGCGATAGAGTAGAATGATAGTACT
Source organism: Triticum aestivum (assembly GCF_018294505.1). NCBI lineage: Eukaryota > Viridiplantae > Streptophyta > Magnoliopsida > Poales > Poaceae > Triticum > Triticum aestivum. Next base: position 244,596,783 of record NC_057806.1, read on the forward strand.
TGAATTTGAAAACATGTTATCATGAATGGAATAGGTACAGAAAAACAGGAAGGCATGCCATATTTACATGCATGATCAGCATGCTAAGCACATGGCATTGCAACAGAGTAGATACACTCCAGGACATTAAATGCATGTTGTACCCATATCACGGGCCAGGTTAGAGCAAGGACCTTGTGGGGTGAAGAGGATTCAACATCTTTCTGCAAGTCTTCTGAAGAACTGCCTTTACATGTTCCATCATATTGGGTATCATTGACATCAAGTTTATTGGCCTTTACATTGCTCCGTGAGGTTCTTGTGGATATATCAGTGTGTGCAATTATATCTGACATGCATGGAAGACAACTAGTAGTTAGATTTATGTAATGAGTGCCCATAGGAGACGACATAAATAGTAGGACTGGGGTTAACTAGCGGCAACAGGTCTCAAAAACTAAAGGGAGAACATAGATGAAAGCTACAGAATATGTATCGTTTGTACTCGAGATTAACTAGATAGCACACAAAAGTATTAAAGAACAACATAGGTAATACTAGAAGTGGTATAATACTATAATCACCAGCCTGTGGGATAGCATTGGCTGATGGATGATAACTATGGAACAACATTACCTAAAGAACAAGTATCTTAGCTGAACTATGGAACAACATTAACTCCTGAACAAGACCCGTAAGAGATCATCATGAATATACAGTGAAATGTGATAATCTATTTTCCATGCTTAGATGAATAACAAAGCCATAAATGTTGCACACAAGTAAGATTGGGGTACAACCTATCTGGCCGCCATCCATAGGATTGAGAATCATGTGCTGACTTATCGATGGCCCTGCAGTTGTTGTGGTTGTCCATGTCGGGCACGCGCATTCGATGCAGGGAACTGTTGAGTGGGGACTATAGCTCCCTTTTGGTGTATGCTTCCCTTGTTGGAGCAGCTGCGGTGAGTCAGAAGACGGTGTGGATGAAGATGCAGATAACGCATAATGTTAAGAATGACACATCTCTTTGATCTGAAGAAATACACTAAGAGATCAACAGCAAGGTACGAGAGTGGTCACACGTTTGTTGACTGAGACTAAATTGGGGCCACACAATTTTATTTTATTTTGGTACTATCCGATCTACGCTGGATGGCTTGATGGCCGTCTAGTGCCTGCCGGCTGGCACTGTTAGGAATCTTCCCCGAAGAGCCAGTGACCAACGGCAGAGCAGCTTGCCTCCGCTGTTCGTGGCCCCGGCCAAAACCCTGCTCCCCGCCCCACCACACTACCGTGGTTGCGCCGCCCCCGGGCCAATCCACAAAGACTCCCCGTCATCCAGATCCGGCAGCGGTAGTACCTTGAACCCACGCAACTCTAAGATAGCCATCTAAGCGCTGCTTCCGCGGCGAACTTGCGGCCCCGCACCCATACGTTAGACACCAGCCAACCGGCATCCTAGGAGCTCCGCCGCCTCGAGGGGTGCTGCTGCCCATTGGGAATCGATTGGCCCAGAATAAATATTCAGACAACTGACGCCTAAATGGAAACAGCGGCGGAGGCAGGGAAACAACGATGTAGCGATGGTCGACGGCTATGGGGAAGCAGCGCCGGGACTATGGACGGATCCGAAGTTGGAGCCGCTCCGGTGCCGTGAACAACAGCGGCGGTGAATCGGCTCCGATACGGTTCACGCGGCCATCGTCGAGGCGGCTCCAACAGCACAAAGTAAGAGGCACACATCCCAGTGCATGATGGCAAATGGACAGCGTCTTCGTCATTAGGGAGGAGGGTGGATGTGAAATTGATGTGGTGGGGGCTCCATGGAGGAGGGGCTGAGGTTTCGCGGCTCGGGAGAAGGGAGCTTCCGGGGAGAAGGTGATTTGGCGCCCACGAGGTATGAAGGGGGGGATTGGGAGGGGGAGTGGAACCATGTTTTACTGACGCATTTGTCTGAAATGTGAGGGGGAGTTACAGTTCTACCCCTACCTTTAGGCTTCTCGGCTTGGGTCTATGTACTGAGGGTCGGGGATAGTAGAGTAACTTTGCTTCTCCCCAAATAGTTGGCGGGAGCGATTTCGGGCGAGGAGGGCGTGTTTTGAAATATAGTGGGCGCGAGCGATTTCGGGCGAGGAGAGCGTGTTTTGAAATAGTGGGCGTGAGCTACTCACGCCACCTGGAACACCACAGTGTAATGGTGTGTCGGAACGTCATAACCGTACTTTATTGGATATAGTGCAATCTATGATGTTTCTTACCGATTTACCACTATAGTTTTAGGGTTGTGCATTAGAGACAGCTGCATTCTCGTTAAAAGGGCACCATCTAAATCCGTTGAGATGACACCATATGAACTATGGTTTGGCAAGAAACCAAAGTTGTCGTTTCTTAAAGTTGAGGGTCGCGATGCTTATGTGAAATGTTTCATCCTAATAAGCTCAAACCCAAATCGGGAAAATGCGTCTTCATAGGATACCCAAAAGTTACTGCTGGGTACACCTTCTAGCATAGATCCGAAGGCAAGTTATTCGTTGCTAAGAATGGATCCTTTCTAGAGAAGGAGTTTCTCTCGAAAGATGTGAGTGGGAGGAAAGTAGAACTTGATGAAGTAACTTACCTGCTCCCTTATTGGAAAGTAGTTCATCACAGAAATCTGTTCCTGTCACTACTACACCAATTAGTGAGGAAGCTAATGATGATGATCATGTAACTTCAAATCAAGTTACTACCGAACCTCGTAGGTAAACCAGAGTGTGATCCGCACTAGAGTGGTATAGTAATCCTATTCTGGAGGTCATGTTACTTGACCATGACGAACCTACGAACTATGAGGAAGCGATGATGAGCCTAGATTCCGCGAAATGGCTTGAGGCCATGAAATCTGAGATGAGATCCATTATAAGAACAAAGTATGGACTTTGATTGACTTGCCCAAAGATCAGCGAGCCACTGAGATTAAATGGATCTTCAAGAGCAAGACCGACACTGATAGTAGTGTTACTATCTACAAAGCTAGAATTGTCGCAAAAGGTTTTCGACAAGTTCAAGGTGTTGACTACGATGAGAGTTTCTCACTCGTATCTATGCTTAGGTCTATCCGAATCATGTTAGCAATTGCCACATTTTATGAAATCTGGCAAATGGATAAACAAAACTACATTCCTTAATGGATTTATTAAAGAAGAGTTGTATATGATGCAACAAGAAAGTTTTGTCAATCCTAAAGGTGCTAACAAAATATGCAAGCTCCAGCGATCCATCTATGGACTGGTGCAAGCATCTCAGAGTTGGAATATACGCTTTGATAAGTTGATCAAAGCATATAGTTTTATACAGACTTGCGGTGAAGCCTGTATTTACAAGAAAGTGAGTGGGAGCACTACAACATTTCTGATAAGTATATGTGAATGACATATTGTTGATCGGAGATAATGTAGAATTATTCTGCAAAGCATAAAGGAGTGTTTGAAAGGAGTTTTTCAAAGAAAGACCTCAGTGAAGCTGCTTACATATTGAGCATCAAGATCTATAGAGATAGATCAAGACGCTTGATAAGTTCTTCAATGAGTACATACCTTGACAAGATTTTGAAGTAGTTCAAAATGGAACAGTCAAAGAAAGAGTTCTTGCATGTGTTACAAGATGTGAAACTGAGTAAGACTCAAAGCCCGACCACAGCAGAAGATAGAAAGAGAATGAAAGTCATTCCCTATGCCTTGGCCATAGGTTCTATAAAATATGCCATGTTGTGTACCAGATCTATTGTATACCCTACACTGTTTTTGGCAAGGGGTACAATAGTGATCTAGGAGTAGATCACTGGACAGCGGTCAAAATTATCCTTAGTGGAATAAGGATATGTTTCTCGATTATGGAGGTGACAAAAAGGTTCGTCATAAAGGGTTATGTCGATGCAAATTTTGACACTGATCCAGATGACTCTAAATCTCAATCTGGATACATATTGAAAGTGGGAGCAATTAGCTAGAGTAGCTCCATGCAGAGCATTGTTGACATAGAAATTTGAAAAATACTTACGGATCTGAATGTGGCAGACCCGTTGACTAAACTTCTCTCACAAGCAAAACATGATCAAACCTTAGTACTCTTTGGGTGTTAATCACATAGCGATGTGAACTACATTATTGAATCTAGTAAACCCTTTGGGTGTTGGTCACATGTCGATGTGAACTATGGGTGTTCATCACATGGTGATGTGAACTATTGGTATTAAATCACATGGCGATGTGAACTAGATTATTGACTCTAGTGCAAGTGGGAGACTGGAGGAAATATGCCCTAGAGGCAATAATAAAGTTATTATTTATTTCCTTATATCATGATAAATGTTTATTATTCATGCTAGAATTGTATTAACTAAAAACATAATACATGTGTGAATACATAGACAAACAGAGTGTCACTAGTATGCCTCTACTTGACTAGCTCATTGATCAAAGATGGTTATGTTTACTAACCATAGACATGAGTTGTCATTTGATTAACAGGATCACATCATTAGGAGAATGATGTGATTGACTTGACCCATTCTGTTAGCTTAGCACTTGATCGTTTAGTATGTTGCTATTGGTTTCTTCATGACTTATACATGTTCCTATGACTATGGGATTATGCAACACCCGTTTACCGGAGGAAAACTTTGTGTGCTACCAAACATCACAACGTAACTGGGTGATTATAAAGGTGCTCTACAGGTGTCTCCAAAGGTACTTGTTGGGTTGGCGTATTTCGAGATTAGGATTTGTCACTCCGATTGTCGGAGAGGTATCTCTGGGCCCTCTCGGTAATGCGTATCACTTAAAGCCTTGCAAGAATTGCAACTAATGAGTTAGTTGCAGGATGATGTATTACAGAACGAGTAAATAGACTTGCCGGTAACGAGATTGAACTAGGTATTGAGATGCTGACGATCGAATCTCGGGCAAGTAACATACCGATGACAAAGGGAACAGCGTATGTTGTTATGCGGTTTGATCGATAAAGATCTTCATAGAATATGTAGGAGCCAATATGAGCATCTAGGTTCCGCTATTGGTTATTGACCGGAGACGTGTCTCGGTCATGTCTACATAGTTCTTGAACCCGTAGGGTCCGCACGCTTAACGTTACAATGACAGTTATATTATGAGTTTATATGTTTTGATGTACTGAAGGTTGTTCGGAGTCCCGGATGTGATAAAGGACATGACGAGGAGTCTTGAAATGGTCGAGACATAAATATTGATATATTGGAAGCCTATATTTGGATGTCGGAAGTGTTCCGGGTGAAATCGGGATTTTACCGGAGTACCAGGAGGTTACCGGAACCCCCCGGGGGCTTAATGGGCCTACATGGGCCTTAGTGGAAATAGAGGGCAGCAAGGGAAGTGTGGGGCGCACCCCCAAGGCCCAAACCGAATTGGTTTAGGGCAAGGGGGGCTAGCCCCCTCTTTCCTTCTTCCCCTCTTTCTTTCCTTCTCCCGAATCCTATTCCAACTAGGAAAGGGGGGGAGTCCTACTCCCGGTGGGAGTAGGACTCCTCCTGGCGTGCCCTCTCCCTGGCCGGCCACACCCCCCTTGCTCCTTTATATACGTGGGTAGGGGCACCCCATAGACACAACAATTGATCTCTTGATCTCTTAGCCGTGTGCGGTGCCCCCCTCCACCATAGTCCACCTCGATAATACTGTAGCGGGTGCTTAGGCAAAGCCCTGCGTCGGTAGAACATCAACATTGTCACCATGCCGTCGTGCTGATGAAACTCTCCCTCAACACTCGGCTGGATCGGAGTTCGAGGGACGTCATCGGGCTGAACGTGTGCTGAACTCGGAGGTGTCGTATGTTCGGTACTTGATTGGTTGGATCGTGAAGACGTATGACTACATCAACCGCGTTGTGCTAACGCTTCCGCTTTCGGTCTACGAGGGTACGTAGACAACACTCTCCCCTCTCGTTGCTGTGCATCACCATGATCTTGCATGTGCATAGGAATTTTTCTGAAATTACTACATTCCCAACATGATTCTCTAGTCCAAGCTAGATATCTTGGGTGCACTCATCGTACGAACACAAATTCCTTGGCTCATTGCCCGTAACTCTCTCAGGCACCACTCTATCATCTCGGAGCTCTTCCCCCTCTCTCTCAAACTCTCCATCTACCTGGGTCACACATACACATGCATATCTCACTCACACTCGATGGGCCCATCTAAAACTCTATCTCTCTCCCTCGTTATCTCTCCATATCACAAGCACACACGGACAATCTCATGCCTAGCTAGCCAAGTATGATGGTCTCTCACTCAATTGTAGGCACACACACAGTCCCCCTATATGTATATGACTAGCTAATCTTAGTCTCCATCACAAACATGTGCATGGTCTATCTTGATTTCTCTCCGGGCATCTTTCTATCGCGCACGCACCTCCCTCGATCTCCCACCCATATATTCCCCTCATGATCTCGAGGGGGTCTCTCTATCACAAACAGACCCTCTCGCCCTCCCCATGTGTCCATGTTCTCCATGTGTCCCTCTCGACCTTTATTCCTTGTTGGCCAGACCTCTGTTGGACATGTGCTATAGGGGTGTCCCTCTCCATTGCAAACAATCACACACTAGCTATCTTCGTGTATCTCCTCGCCTCGCTTTTCTATCTCGGAGATGCATGCTTGATATGTTCGCCTAAGAAATGAAAACACACACACTCTCTCTAATTTATCGTTTGTTGTCACTTTCTCTTTCACACACATACTCTTTTTGCACACTTACTCATTCTCCTTCACACGCACTTGTTCCCTCTCGACTTAGGCACTCTCCTCGGTCCATAGCATATTGATTTATTGAAAAGTCAAACATCACAAAGTTTGACCATGTACGTGGAGAAAAACAATTACATCTGGAACGACAAACATATACCATTAGATTCACCATGAGATGTAGTTTCGTATGATGTATCTTTGGTATTGAAGATATAAATAACACTTGTGTAAACCTGGTCAAAGTTTCTAAAGTTTGACTTCTAAAAAAATTACATGCACTGCATTATCGAGCGGATGGAATATCTCTTTCCCCTCTCAGCTATCTGACGAACCACTCAGCCTTATCGGGGCTCCTCAATCTCTCTCAAACTTTATATCTCCCTGGTTCACACATACACATGTCTCGCTCGCGCTATACATATGCACCCATCCAACACTCTCCGCCCTTGTTCTCTCTCTATGTGACACGCACCCCCTAATAAGTACCATAATCCCTCACTCCATCATAGGCGCAAGCACTCCCCCCCTAAGTATGATTATCTCTCACTAGCCATCAGGAACACACATATTGTCTCCTTCCATCCATACTTCTATCTTGATATCTCTCGGGGTATCTTCTATCGCGCACACACCTTGTCACTCGATCTCCCACCCATGTAGTCCCATCACGATCTCCAGGGGATCTCTCTATGACAAACATACACTCTCTCCTCCCCATGTCTGCACTTTCTCCGTACGTCTCTCTCGACCTCTCTCCCTTGTTTGTCAGACCCCTCTTGGCCACGTGCTAGGGATCTTGATCTCTCGGTTGCAAACAACCACACACTATCTCCTCACCTTGCTTCCGTTGTCGAAGATGCATTTGTGATATATTTACATAAGACACACACGTTTTTTCTCGACTTTTATCGAGTGTTTTCCATGTCTCTTTCACACATGCACACACACTTTTTTCACTCACTCTTTCTATTTCACTCTCTCTCTAGTTAGGCACTCTCTCACATCCATAAGCATATGGATGTTTTCAAAAGTCAAACCTCAGAAAAATTTGACCAGGTATATGTGGAGAAAAACATTTACATCTGGAAAGATCATTAGATTCATCACAACATGTACTTACTTCATACTATCATTTATCTTTGGTATTGTAGATATAAGTAATTTATTTATAAACTTGGTCAAAGTTTCAAAAGTTTGACTTTTAAAAAAATGTTGGAACTACATTATCGAACGGAGGGAGTAGCTCTTTCACTCTCTCTCTGCTATCTCTCACGGGCCTCCCCTCTCACATGAACACTCTATACCAATGGATTATACGCTCACTGTGTCAGCATATAGCTCCATATATTGTTTAGTTGACCGATCAACTAGTCCACATGCTGCCTTGTCAGCTCGTGTTCTGTATCTTCGTGTGCTGGCCCATGTAGTAGTGGGTGAAAATAAGTAAACTGGAGGCCCATCTGACACGCGGTGAAGTAAAGAAAGTTGAAACCACTCGGGGTAGCACCCTGCACGCTAGTAAATTTAGGGCGCATTGAGGACACACTTCTTTCGCATGGAGGACGCACTCGCGCACAATTCACCACTGTGCGGCGGCATGCACAGAAGGACGCAGTCGCGCACACCCAGCACACAACACACACCAGCGCACGTGTACACCGGCATTGCCGCCGGTTGAGATGGATGGCGAGGCAGCCAACAAGTGGAGGCGGCTCGAGCCGAAACCGCATCCGGTGAGCCTGGACTTCATCAGCAGCCTCCCCCGACGACATGCTGCTCGTCATCATCGGCGTCCTCCCCACCAAATCTGCTGTGCGGACCACCGTGCTCTCCCGGCGGTGGCGCCCCCTCTGGCGCCGTGTCCCCCTCAACCTCACCGTCAACAGCTGCCTCTGCGACGGGGATTGCAAATGCATGGCCGCAGTCTCCAAGATCCTTTCATCGCACCCTGGGCCAGCCAGACGCCTTGACATCCGCATGTTCAGTACCAACTGCAAGGTCCAACCCAAGTTCGATGAGTGGTTCTTATCCCCCGCCCTAGATCTGCTCGAGGAGCTCAACTTTGGAGCTGGACGATGTTGCTCTCTACCGCCGTCCGCGCTCCACCTCGCACCAACGCTGCGCCGCGCCAGCTTCAGCTCCTGCTATCTTCCCCAGATTAATGCCGCGCCCGCCCTTCTTCTCCCTCAACTCAAGTAGCTCTACCTCTTCGACGTTGTCATCTCGAAGAAGGCTATGGAGCACCTGCTTCGCAGCTCTATTGCGCTCGAGTAAATTCATCTTGAGCAGATCCATGGGTTCATTAGCCTCCACATCGCCTCGACGAATCTCTGATGGATTTATGTGTCTTGATGGCCCCGCAACAAGACATTTATTGGGAAGAGATCACTCCAGCAGTTCCATGTTATGGTAATTGAGAATGCACCTTTCCTTGAGAGATTGCTTGTATCGGATCTAGAAGGTCCAACAAAAAGCAGGGTCATTGACGCGCTGAAATTGACAGCGTTGGTGCACTCGTCTGCCAAATTCTCCGAACTCTTTATTGGATTTGTAATCATTCAGGTACAACACTCATCTTCTTCTCCGTCTTCTTGAAATTCACATTTTTAAATTTCTTCTTGATGTATTTACGACCGTCTTCCAGAAAATGATTCCCACAAGCTTGACCCAGTCTATGCACACAGTGAAGATCTTGGCAATAAAATCTATCGGGCCCAATCTGGATCAAGTTGTTGGATTCCTTACATGCTTTCCGTGCACGGAGAAGCTACTCATCGAGGTGAAACTTCTTTCCTATTAGTAAACAATAATCACAACATAGCTCAATTTTTTTGTAATTTTCCCAAATTACGATGACAAGTGTAGTGTTCAAAACTGCATCTACGCACTGCACCGAAAGAAATGTATTTAGTATTTTTTCTCACGTGATCACGTGCATTGTTTTTTTGTTGTACTACTATAGTTGCCTAGGCTAGTCATAGTGGAAAGTAACTTAGACTACTCCTGTAACTCTATGGTTACCCTAAGAGTAAATACTACCTTTGTCCTGGTTTACTCTTCCTATTTTGTAGTATCAAAATTTGACCATAGATTTAACTGACAAAATGTTCATGCATGTCACTAAGAACTATATCGTTGGATTCGTATTTGAACATAATTTCAAATGGTGCAATTTTTAGTGACATGCATTGGCATTTTCTTACATAAATCTATGGTCAAAATTTTATACTAAATAAGAGGTAGTACAAAAGTGGGCTATAACGGCCCTCCACTATGTAGGCCAAAACGTGTGCCAAATTCACTTGTGATGCATTTGGCATCGATGCCCCTCCATTTCTCACCGGGTGCCCCAATTTGGATCACCTACTTTGCTCCGGTGCCAAAAACACTTGCGTGGGAGAGAGAGAGGACTGAGGCAATAAAAACACTTGTTTGGGAGAGTGAGAGGCTGGTGTAGTTGGTTTGACTGATTTGTTTATACATGTGGGTCTGTGTGCACAGTGGTGCCAACTCTCTCACATCGCGAGAGCGGTGCCAAAATCTTTTGATTTGACATTGATGCGTATTATGTGGCATACTTTTGCGAAATATGGCATCAGCCACATAGTGGAAGGCAACAAATGCCCAAGCTATTCACGTACTCCTAGGTAAATGAGAGGAAAGAGAAAGAGAGAGAGAGTGTGTGAAAAAATATCACTAGCCAGCCAACCCTATCATATGAGCGAATGATATTGGTACTTCTTGATGACACGGCAATCTTATAAAACCAGCTGCTCTAATATGTTCTCTTCTTTTGCAGATAAAAAAAGACCCGAAAGTGAAAAATGTGATGCACTATAACAATCTCATCGAATGCCTTGATCTCCATCTTACCGAAATTGATTTGATCGACTACCGAGGCAGCACATCTGAGATTAAATTGGCCAGGTTCTTTGTTCTGGAGGCAAGTGTGCTCAAGGTAATGAGGTTTGGCGTTCTCTGGCGCAACAATGAATGGCGTGCTGATCACCGCAAGCGTCTAAGCCTAAATGACAAAGTCTCCGTAGAAGTTGAATTTGTTTTTGAAACATCAAGTGGCCAGAGACTCGAAAACTTATTTGCCCATTATTGACTTGTCATGGCGGTGGATTTTAGTTTGTACAATAATGTTGCATTCACCTAAAGTAACGAAAGTTCTTACGTAAACTTCCTAGTAATTCCCTCTTCGTAGGTGCAGCATTACTCCTAACATTTGTAATATCAGTTTGAAACTTGTAATATTGTCGTGTCCTATTCCTGCTTTTTCAAAATCCCGCGAATCAAACAGGTCCTGAGTTGGTGATGATGTTGTGCCTGCCATCTTTCACCAATAGCCGTCGGATCTAGATCTGACGCATACAAACCAAACTTCTCCAGTTTTGCAAAAAGATGTCTGCACTTGTTCCCTATTTACAAACAACTCCTTGTCTCTCACAATCAGCCTTATCTCCTCCCCACCACATCTAGAAGGCCATGGAAAAATCTGGCGCGATGGCCGCTGTCGGCGCCGTCCACCCCCCAATCTTGGTGTTCCGTGCAATGCACGGGCATCTATGCATGGGAAATTATGTCAAACACGGCTAGTTGTAAGCAGGCTAGGTCTACAGCCATGATGATAGTGACTGCAGACGGTGAGGCTGACTATGGTGTGCCGAACACGGCGCCTATACTCAGGTCTCATCTCCGGCGTAGGGTCTTGTCACTTCACTGTGAGGAGCAACACGTAATAATTTGACCAACGGGTAGTACAGTGCTACTACATTGGTAGTACTACTACTACTAGTACTAGCACCACCGTCTGGATTTAGTAGTACTACCACGTCCATCTGGATTTAGTATTTGACTAGCAATATCTTGTAATGCATGTCACAAAAAATGTACTACTCCCTCTGTAAATAAATAAATGGTGTATTGTTTTATTCCTATCGGCGAGATAACTTAATGTCTTTTTGCTACTTAATAGGATTACATGCAATGAACTAACCACTGAATGTGATGTTTGGTAGTCCCAAGTCATTGAAAGCATGCACGGGCACGGAGGGGGGCGCAACTTCATTGACTTACTGCACCTGCCTTTGGGTGTATGACACGTGGGCCCAACGGGTGTCTGGCCAACCTGCCATACAGCCAAAGGCAGGTGCAGTAGACGGGCGAGGCATAGATGGCCAACACGTACGTGAACTCAATGCAGTCTACACTTCTCATATAAAGGCTTCCGCCAGTCCAATCTACGAAATCCTATGCACCCAAGGGCAAGAGTGATCACTTCAATCGCAAGATTAGTTGACTAGAAGCTAGACCCATGGAGGCGATGAGCGCGAGCATCAGACATCTCCAGGTAGTGCTTGAGGCCGCCAGGGCGAGGGGCCGCTTGGACGATAGCTTCGTCTCCTTGTTCGACGAGGTCCTCGTCTGCTTGCTCGACAAGTTCACCATCGTCAAGAAGCTTGCGGACGACCGTGGCCCTGCGACTGCCCGCCGTCGCGCCGGAGAATGTCCACCTCGAGGTCGCGCTTGCCGCGCAGTGCCTGGCGCAGCAAGACACCATCAACATAATCACCCACGTCTACGCGCTAATCGTCCACAAGGACTACTACATGCAAGAGGAGGACGATAGGACGCTGGCCTTCTTGGACCGCAGGGAAACCTTGGACGACATTGTTCAGAAGCACGTTGAGCTTGCCGCCAACATCGTTGCTCCTCACACGTCGGTTGGTGACCCGGTGCACTAGGGCATGAGGATGTCGTTGATGGATCCGTATGTATCTTTATCTTTCCGTCAAATCCATGTAGTAGTATATGGTACTACTAGTAATTATCTTACCTTTCGCATCAACTTCATAATTTTCCTAAGTACTCCATGCATGAACCGCGCCAGAACCAAACTTCTCATTACTCTAGGAAAATCATTATTTCTATTTATCGGTCGCGCCATGGAGCAGAACCAAATTTTACAAGTTACAATTTCAAAAGGAAAAGCCTGCCATGTTCGCATCGCACCGCCACACGGTTGGTCCGGCACGCCGCTCAAGGGGGAATGCGTGATGTGTTGCATTTTCACTTATAAGTGGGACCGCAGTTGAGCAAACCGACTATCGGCAAACCCCCACCCCGCCCACCGCGCGATGGCTGAGAAAACAGGAGGGAGAAGAGATGCACTACAAAAAAAAATACACTTCCGTGATGATACGTGTTTGTCACAGTAGGTCGCGTTTTTTGTCATGCATGTACATCCATGACAAATTTATGACAGAATCAAGATAGTCATACATGTGCTGTCGTAGAAGTGTTCCATGACATTACCAAAATTATCATCACGAAAGTGTCCACTTCCATGACGATAAATCGCGCATCACAGAAGTGCTTTAGTCAAGGGTGACCGACACGTGGCATCCACCGTAACGGAACGCCGTTAAGCTATCGGGTCGGGTTTTGGATCCGATAACCCGTTAACAGCCCCGACCAATGGGAAATTTCCACGTGTAAAATTCATATTGGCCGAACGAAACACGTGTCAGCTCGTCAGTGGGTCAGATAGGCGCCTATGATATGTCGACACGTGCCACGGCCCACCACTGGCCCATTTAGCTTACAAAGTCAGTCCGTTTGACTTGGTCAAAAGTTAATGGGCTGGCCCATGAAAAGCCTGTTAACGGTCTCTTCACAAATAGCCCATTTTACGGCCCGTTAACTCACGGCCCGTTAGGCCCTAAAGAAAATCGGCCCAACAATGTCATGTGGGCCATAGAATATAACACCAACCCATTTCACTTTCGGCCCATGTATGGCCCACGACGTCTTTCGGCCCATATGAGGCCTTCGTATCTTTCGGCCCTTTACAGGCCCACGGTGACTCTAGCCCATAATGAACAGTAATTTTCTTTATACCCGTTAACGGCCCATGATTTACATGGGCCGTTTCCAGCCCGTGTTAGCTTTCGGCTATTGACGGCCCATACGTTCTTGGGCTCCTTTTCGGCCCTCGATTACTTCCGGCCCGTTACTGGCGTGTTCCCCTAATGGGCCAAATTAGGCCCATGGCAAGAGTTGGCCCGTTACTGGCCTGTTCCCCTAATGGGCCAAATTCGGCCCATGGCAAGAGTCGGCCCGTTACTGGCCTGTTACCCTAATGGGCCAAATTCGGCCCATGGCAAGAGTCGGCCCGTTTCTGGCTTATTTACCCGTTGCGCCGTTTCCATCCCGTCCTATATTCTGGCCCATTAACGACCCGTTATGCCTATGACAGAATTAAGCCTTTGCTGTCCTACGGCCTGTTAACGGCCTGTTACCGTGTTGGGCCGATACCAATTACGCCCGATTACGGCCCATGTAGACCCATTTATCCGACGGCCCGAGGCCCACCGATTACAGGCCCATTTATCGACGACCCGTAGGAGACCCATAGATCCTACGGCCCGTATATGGCCCATGGTAGTTATGGCCACTAGCAAACCAGGGAAAAAGAAGACTAGGAAATAAATAAGGCCAAAACTAACGCTAGGCTATTAAGGAAATTGCACAGATTACATCCACTCGGCATCAAAGATCGTCACCAGTGCAAATATAGGGAGCACCCTACACTATACAAAAATGGCGTGTTGTTTTCTTCAGCCGGTGGCTGCACGTTAAGAATAAATTTTGTATCGCACCAAAACAAATTACAACTATATAACAAAAGGAAAGTTGGCATAAAACTTAACAGTCTAGCAGATAAATGCACCACCAGAAGTTCAGAAGCTCAGTTCATTTGACCTGACTGTTATGTTTTCATGTTGTATTGTCCGATGGAGCACCATAACCCTCGCCTTCATTTCCCCTAGGCTCCTGAACAACATAGCAAATGTCTGATAGTCTGGTTTCAAAACCATGCATATCTTGACGACATTGAGCAATGTTTCTCCTTGTTTCACAAAGGGTCTCTATTAGGGAATGGACTTGTGTCTGGAGCGCAGATACACCATTGCTTTGAGCTGGCATATCTTGATCATGAGGCAGTTTGGACGATATTGCCTTAACAACCAACCCAGTATTACGCAGGAATGTACTTTTGGCACTGTTAGTGGACAGGTACTGACCCACTGCATCAAGAGCTGACATTGCGGTTATAGTTGCCTTGCCACCTTTAGAAGGTGGCGGTTCCACCATTTTTTCCATAGCTCACTGAAAAGTTGAGGTTTTACATTAGTAGTACCAGAACAGAAGAAATTAAGGAGGCAGCAAAACCAAACAAAATAGCTTTGGTCTATATACAGAACTTATTCTGGTGAACCCATGTAAAATATTAGTTGTATTTTATTGCAAAGTACATAATAAAACCAGGTTCCAAACATATGACCATGTACCATCGCTAATGCATTGTCTATTTCTTCACATTGTATTGAGGGCTAAGGATAAAGAGAAGAAGTTTATAATACGGTAAGCATAGTATGACATCATTCATATCACAAAACAACTGAGAACAGACAAACAGGCAATTGTAACGTTGTGTGGGCAAGTCCAGCACGAAACTAGATTATGGGTCAAGATCAAAGGAACATCACTCCTCTCTTTTAAACCTTGTAAGGTGCAATGATACGCTAAGATAATTGTGTATAAAACTGAAAAGAGTAATAGACATTGGCTGCAAACCATGTAGTTCAAGGAACAAGTCAGAGTAAGTAGTAGTTAAAAGGCATGAGGATTAAGGACTTACAAGAGCGGCTTTGACTGGTGTAGTCATGCCCTTCTTCTTGCTGGTGCGACAGTCCTTGAAGATTTCCACATCATTTGGTTCAGGTACTTTTTGGTCCTTGCGGGCTTTGCTCTGCATTTCGAACAAGTCAATATAGATATGATAATATGGTACACCGAAAAGAGTGAAACAATAGCTAATTACAAGAGCCTCGCAGTGTGCAATATAGCTACGAGATACTGTCGTCTATTGGAATTTCACTTTCATACGGTTGGCCTTGTTCTTTGAACAGTTCACCTACAAGAAGATAGATTTGTGTGGCACATGTGTAAATAGGACTTCAACATGTGATCTGATCACATATATATATATAATGTACCTGATACTTCGGATCAGACCAGTGTTTAACAAGGGCCCTCCAGTATTCATCTGATATATTTTCCACTGGAGATGTTTGGGAAAGTTCACTGTTAGCCTTGCCTTCAAAGTGAGTTTTCCTCAAGTTATACCGATACTGTCGCAGAGCAAACTTGAAAACATGGGTGCAAGCTTGTCTGGTTGCATCATCTTGGCTATCCAACTTGTCTGGGTGCATCATCTTGGCTATCCAACTTGAACCTCATCTGTTGAAAATTATGGGAGTCTCATTATCAGCAACCTAGAAATTATGGGACAGAGCAAGACGATATTACTAGTTTCCGTACATAACCATACTTACAGATAAATGGTCGAGGAAGGTGTTGAATTGGGTTTCGTCTTTGTCATTCCTGTACTGAATCCATGTTGGGAGGATACGTACATGACACCTAACGGCAACCGCTGCCTTTGATACTAACTTGGCTGACTCTGTAGCATCACGTGGCCTTTTTAAACCTGCCTCAAAACGGATCTCCATTCTTCCTCCTCTAGATTTAGTTAACCTATCGAGCATTATCCTTGATGTTTGTTTCCTCTTGCGCCAAGGTGCTAGTCCAACAACAAACATAGGAAGTGTTAGTGAACATCAAACTATGAGACTACATATAAAGAAGCATGCAACTGTAACTTGACTCCAGCAACTACCTTCTTGCTGTTGAAGCTCACAAGGTTATCTGATATTGCCAACTCATCTTGTGTCAAGAGTGCTTGGGAAGTAGTGTCAGGTGGCAAGGGAGGATGGGAACGTGCTGCTAGCTCAGTTGAGCACGAGTAAGTCGTGTAGCTGGTAGTACTGTGGTAGGTGTTGCAAGAACTAGGGTTGTCTCTGCTTGTTTGGTGGCAGCTATTTGTTTCTGTTTGGCTTTTTTTGCAACTCATGTAGCATGGGATGCCATGTTTGTAGAATTTTCCACTGGACTTTGACCTTCTATTGCACCATCATTACCAGAAAAATTTGCAGGATTCATCCGCTTCTCATTCCCTGCCATTCTGTGTTTCTTCCTCTTTCTCTGTGCCATGTTAAGTCAAGCCGACAAGAAAAACGAATAACAATTTAGTTCTTCAGAACAAATTGATGCGTGATGCAGACGAACTGAACTTTGATGTTAGACAACCACATGATAGGAGGATGTAATATGTATGAAAAATAGGACGGAAGAGATAACCAGAACTATGATGTGTAAACTAAGAAGAAGACATTTCACCAAATTAGAAGCAATGCAATGGAAGGTAGACACCATATGAAAGATGCTACAAATATCGCTCTGCCAAGTTAACAGTGTCTCATCATAAATGGTGTTTAAACAAATGTGAAGCAGTACAAGAAATAAATCATATGCAAGATGCAAACAACATCACACTACCATGTTAGAGGTCTCTCGTCATTAGTGCCATTGCATATTCACAACATTGCATATTCACAGCTTATGATGTGTAAACTAAGGAGAAGGCATTTCAACAAATTAGAAGCCATGAAAGCTAGACACCATATGAAAGATGCAACGAATATCACTCTACCAAGTTAAAACTGTCTCGTCATAAGTGCCATTTCAACAAATTAGTAGTACAAGCTAGAAAAGAATGTGAGATGTAACCTATATCACACTCCGAAGTCAAATGTGTATTATGATAAGTGATTGTTGCAGGTTACACAACAGTAGTAATTTGATGTAAGAACATGGTGTGATAGACATATATTGTATGGTCTAGAAACATGAACACGTGTCTTATTCAAGTATAATGTGTAAAGTAAGCAGATGGAATTCAACAAAATTAGAAGCAATACAAGCTAGACATCACACATAACATGCAACCACATATAACAGTGCCAAGTTAGAGGGAGCACCGGTGATGCTGCACTAGGGGAGACATGCTCATCATAAACACAGCTTTGTTGAGTGTCTATGCATGTGTTGTCTTGGGAATCATCTTGGGGGTGTGGAGGAGTAGAAACAGTAGAGTCCCTCCGTTCGGAAGGAGCACCTTTATCCGCTGCCTTGCTAACTTCCTTCCGCTTTATTGATTTTGAATTGTCAAGTAAAACCGATAAGAAAAAGCAATAAAATTCTCTCTTAAGAACTCATTCATGCATGATACTGACAATCACTACTTTGATGTAAGGCGAACACATGATACCAGGATGGAATATGTACGAAAAACAGGACGACATGGCATGTTCACAACTGTTTGTGTAAACTAAGCAGAAACCATTCCAGCAAATAAGAAGCAATGCAAGCTAGACACCACATGAAAGATGCAACCAATATGACTCCACCAAGTTAAAGGCGTCCCATCATAAATGGAATTTCAACAAATTAGAAGCAGCGCATGCTATAAATCATATGAAAGATGCAACTAATATCACACTGCATATACTAAAGGTGTCTCGTCATGTTGCACTAGTGCAGAACCGGGCAATAGCACCGGTTTGTAAGGCCCTTTAGTGCCGGTTCCGTAACCGGTGCTAAAGTGTAGGCACTAAAGCCCCCCCCCTTTAGTTCCGGTTCAGCACGAACCGGTGCTAAAGGGCAACCACGTGGCACGAGCCAGCTCCGGGGGCCGGGAGCCCTTTAGTACCAGTTGGTAACACCAACCGGTACTAAATGTTTATGGGTTTTTTGTTTTATTTTTTATTTTTCATTTAAATTTGTGTTATCAATTTAATTTAGGATTGTTTTACGTTATAATGAGTTGTTATACTTGATATGGATATGGATATGGCATATATATATATATATATATATACTTGATCACTTAGCTAGGATCCATCCAGTTCAAACTAATTTGCGGTTTCTTTCATAAATGATATATATAATAACTCATCATCATCATCACATATTAATAAATAAATAAACTCTTGCATCATATCATCACCAACAACAGTATATATATATATATACTAGCTAGCTAAAAATCATCGTAGTCATTATTAATTACCACTATTTAATCATCATAGTCATTACCGCTATCTAATCATCACCAACACTAGCTAGCTTAAAGAAGAAACATTCACTTGTAACAGAAGCAAAGATATCATCGAGTTCAACATGGTCATGATATTATAAGCGTTCACAAGCAAATCACTATTTGAGATTAATTAAGTTCAGGACAATACGGACATGAGAGAGGATAAGTACTAAGAGCATGAACTAGCTAAATCACTCCTGCTGCTCCCTCTTAGGTAGAATAGCATAGAACATGTATAGCTCTCCTGATTCATCATACTGGAGCATGCAGATGAATCTGTCTCCTAATCTTGGGTTGTGCTTCTCCTTGCTGCCCCCTAGTACTTCTCTGCGATCGTTAACAATTTTGCTCCAATCTTTCACTATTAAGCATTCTTCGCTTTTAGAAATCCTGAATGCACTCATGTGCAATGTAGGAAATCTTGGTCGTAAGCTAACCATTGACATGCGACCTTTTGTCTCGATCCACTGAGGCACAACTGTCATCGGGAGTCCTTGTTGAAGAACATCGTATAGTAATTAATATACTTAGCAATGAAAGTTTAGCTTCAAAAATAATGTATGCAAAAGATGCACTAAGGACAAATAGTAAAAATCTTACCATCTTTCGATTATAGATGTGACCGTAGTTCAATACGATCACTATTGGTCGCACGTTTTGAGTACTAACATTTCTAAGTTCAGGAAGAAAATTTGTCTTGACAGTATGAAGATCCTCAAGCCATGAAACATAATGACTTATCTCCTCGCAGTTTAGTTCAGCCCCGGGGCAATAGTAGGTCCTCTCTACCAAGCGCCGGACATGTTTGCTTGAACCGAAATAAGCTGACAATACAAATTAGTTGTCAACTATTTTTGAATAAACTGTATCAAAGACATAAACATATGCATGCATGGTTGAGAAAAACTCACATAATGGTAGAACTGGAGGCATTTGCACATCGACCCAGATGTCTATATCACCTTCAATATCATCTCCCGGACGAATATCAAAGGTGATAACCATATCAGGCTCAAATGCATAAGCCTTGCATAGTGCTTGCCAAGTTTTGCATTCAAAATGGGTGTATGTGTCTCCATTATATAATTTGACGTTGAAAGTATACCCATGCTCGGTCTTCAAGTAAACTCTCTTTACCTCCATATCATCTATAGCACTAAAACCTATCTTATCCAAGACAAAAATTCTTGCATGGCAGGGGATGCGCTAGTAGAATAGTGAAAATTTAAAATTATAAGTTGAAGCAAATGAAGCATAAGTCATGCTTTAAAATTATAAGTTGAAGCAAATGAAGCATAAGTTTTGCATTCAAATAATAATTGCCGTTGTGACTTACTGTATCCACTTCGAATGTCTCATCCAGCTTGATGCTGAAGCGCCTACCATCAACAAGGAAATTTCTGTCGCACAGGCCGCGCTGGTCTTCACAGTGTTCGCACATAATGAAATCTTTTTCGTCGTCAGATGACATTTCCTATGTTCATATAGGTGAAACATTAAACACTTATTACTATCTAACATTAATTAATATCTAGCTAATTCAAATATATATTCATCTAACATTTGACATTAATATATCTAACTATATTCATCTCTAACAATTGACATTACTATATATTTAACTTTTCTATCTAATTCATCTAACATTCGACATTAATCTAACATTTATATAAACTAAAAATATATAAAAAATTAAATAAACAGAAAAACTCATTAACAAATAATATTTTAATTAGATCATCAAATCTCAGATACCTAAATTTTCTTACTAAAAATAAACTAGTTATATTAATTATTCAACTAGTTCAAATCTCATATACCTAAATAAACTAGTTCGATTATTTTCTTACTAAAAATAAACTAGTTATATTAATTATTCAACTAGTTCAAATCTCATATATATACCTAAATAAAGTAGTTCGATTATTTTCTTACTAAAAATAAACTAGTTATATTAATTATTCAACTAGTTCAAATCTCATATATATACCTAAATAAAGTAGTTTGATTATTTTCTTACTAAAAATAAACTAGTTATATTAATTATTCAACTAGTAAAAAAATTTGTATGTGTCTGTGTGTGTACTGCGTGTATACGTATACGTGTGTGTGTACGTATGTGCATGCACAGTACGCCGCGGGGACGCCGGCGCGCATACGGGGCGGGGGCGGTGCGCGGCGTACAGGGCGGGGGCGGGGGCGGCGCGCGGCGTACGGGGCGGGGGCAGGGGCGGCGGCATACGGGGCGGGGGCGCCGGTGTACGGGAGAGACGTAGCGGGCGCGGCGCCGCGGCGACGACGACAGACGGCGGCGGGCGACGGGCGACGACAATAGACGGCGGGCGACGGGCGGCGACACGACGATGACGGGATCGAGCGGCGCACGCGGTTGGAGACGAAGTGGGGGATGAAAACTGAAATTTTGGTAAGTGCTATATATATAGGATGAGCCTTTAGTACCGGTTGGTGGCTCCAACCGGTACTAAAGGCCTATTTTCGCCAGGCCAAGCGGCGGGAAACGAAGCCTTTAGTACCGGTTGGAGCCACCAACCGGTACTAAAGGCCCGACCTTTAGTACCGGTTGGTGGCTCCAACCGGTACTAAAGGCCTAGCGCTGCCACCCCGTGGTGCACAAAGTTTAGTCCCACGTCGCTGGGCGAAGGGCAGCCGCACTGGTTTATAAACCCAGCCGCGGCTGCCTCTTTAAACTCCTCTATATAGCAGGCTTGTGGGCCTAACTTCTGCGTGCTGCCCTGTGAGTCTGCTGGGCCTTTAGGGCCTGTAATTGCACGCCCGTGGCCTAGCAGGCCCACAGGGCAGCGCCCCAATTTTTTTTTATAGTTTTTTCTTTTCTGCTTTATTTTCTTCTATTTATTTCTGCGTAGTTTTTTGTATAGTTTTTCTTTTCTGTTATATTTATTTTCTTCTATTTATTTCTTCTATGAAAAATAGCAAATATAATTTTTTTTCTTTTCTGCTTTATTTTTTCTTCTATTTATTTCTGAGTAGTTTTTTCTTTTCTGCTATATTTATTTTCTTCTATTTATTTCTGAGTAGTTTTTTATATAGTTTTTTTCTTTTCTGCTATAGTTTTTTTCTTTTCTGCTATTTTTCTTTTCTGCTTTATTTATTTTTTCTATTCATTTATTTTTATATACCATGCCAAGTTGATGGTTAAAACTTGATGGTCAAAGTCTGGAGTTATAACCAAAGTTTAAAAAAATGAAATGCCGAAGTGCAACTAGTTTTTGCCATAACAGAAGAAGTCCGGAGTTGTAATAAGTTATTAAAAATAAAAAAGAGGTGCAATACTCATTAATTAGCTTCAAGCCTTTCGGAATAGTGTAAACTGCACTGCACATAGCTCCGTGCAGTCTACCATATTCCTCAAGGCTTGAAGCTAAGCAACGTGAGCATTGAGCCTCTTCTTCATCGTCTCTGCACTCAGGGCTTATAAACCGCTCCTAGTCCCTCTCTCTTCGCGAGGTGGGACTAAAAAACAGCTTACTAAGAAACTGTAGTACTGGTTCATGCCATGAACCGGTACTAAAGGTGCTCGTGGGGCCCCAGCCTTACCTGACACAACCTCATTAGTACCAGTTCGTGGCACGAACCGGTGTTAAAGGTTCGCCATGAACCGGTACTAAAGAGCTCCTCCCGCCTAGCAGTTGGAACCGGTACTAAAGAGCTCCTCCCGCCTAGCAGTTGAATGGTGCATACTGAATGCACAAAAATTCTGGAGTTGTAATAAGTTTAAAAAATGAAATGCCTTTGTAACAGATGAGTTTAATTTCGTCAGAAACCCGAATACTTCGAAAGAGATTGTCCAGTTTGTAAACGAAGTGCATCCAGTTTTTGCCGTAACCCTCTCTACTTTTTTGAACATGATATGTGGGTGAAATGATGATACCATGCCAAGTTTCAACTTTTTCAGAGTTCATTTGTAGTGCTTTTCAATTTCCAGGTCATTTAGTTCTCAAAACAAATCATTAAATGCATGAAAAATAGCAAATGAAGGCATAAACGGTTGAAAGTTGATGGCGTCGCTTTGAATGGTGCATACTGAACGCAAAAAATATAAGAGCATTTAGATCATGATCTTATATTTCTTTACAGTCTGAATTGTCAATATGATCTTATACATCAAAAATACTTTGATCATCAATGATCTTTGTGTGTACAATCTGAATTGTCAATATGAGTATAAAAACATTGAATGAGTATAAAAACGCTTTGAATGCTGCATACTGAACACAAAAGAAGTTGGGAGTTCAAATAAGTATAAAAACATTGAAGTGCCCGTATAACAGATGAGTTCTCGTCCGAAACCCTGATACTCCGAAAGACATTGTCCAGGTTGTACACGAAGTGTGTCCAGTTTTTGCCGTGACCCTCTCTACTCTTTCGCACATGCTATGAGGGTGAAATGATGATACCATGCCAAATTTCAACATTTTCACAGTTCATTTTGTAGTGATTTTCAATTTCACAGTCATTTAGCTCTCTAAACAATTTGGTAAATGACTGAAAAACAACAAATGATGTCAGAGCGTGTTGGAAATTGATGACGCCAGTTTGAATGCTGCATACTGAACGCAAAAGAAGTCTAGAGTTCAAATAAGTATAAAAAACATTGAAGTGCCCGTGTAACAGATGAGTTCTCGTCCGAAACCCTGATACTCCGAAAGACATTGTCCAGTTTGTACACGAAGTGCGTCCAGTTTTTGCCGTGACCCTCTCTACTCTTTCGCACATGCTATGCGGGTGAAATGATGATACCATGCCAAATTTCAACATTTTCACAGTTCATTTTGTAGTGATTTTCAATTTCACGGACATTTAGCTCTCTAAACAATTCGGTAAATGACTGAAAAACAGCAAATGATGTCAGAACGTGTTGGAAATTGATGACGCCACTTTGAAACACAAGAAGTCCGGAGTTCAAATAAGTTATTAAAAATAAAAAAGAGGTGCAATGCTAGTTAATTTGCTTCAAGCCTTTCGGAATAGTGTAGACTGCACTGCACATGGCTCAGTGCAATCTATGCTATTCTGAAAGGCTTGAAGCTAAGCAACATGCAGGTGAGCATTGCGCCTCTTCGTCATTGTCTCTGCACTCATGGCTTATAAACCGCTCATACTGCCTCTCTCTTGGCGAGGTGGGACTAAAAATCAGCTTACTAAGAAACTCTAGTACCGGTTCATGCCATGAACCGGTACTAAAGGTCTTCGTGGGGGCCCCAGCCTGACCATAGCCTGACACAGCCTCATTATTACCGGTTCGTGGCATGAACCGGTACTAAAGGTTGCCCATGAACCGGTACTAATGATGCCCACCCGCCTAGCCATTGGAACCAGCACTAATGGTCACATTAGTGCCGGCTCAAATTCAAACCGGCACTAATGTGCATCACATTTGACCCTTTTTCTACTAGTGTTGATTGATGCGGGATACAAAAAAAACAATAGTTTTATGTAAGGACATGCTTAATAGACAGATGTACTATGTACTAAATATAGGAAGGCATGTCACATTAACAGGTATAATGTATAAGCTAAGCAGACTAGCACATGAAGTTTAACCAGATTGGAAGAATTACAATCTAGACACCATATGCAACATGCAACCACATATCACGCTGCCAAGTTAGAGCAAGCACCTGCGATGCTGCTGTAGGGGAAATGTTGTAATCAACTATAGAGCTACATTCACTATCTTCATCTAGCATTTCTGTTTCTTGAGAATCATGTCGGGAGGCTGACGCTGCATTCTTTAAATGAGGAGTAGTCCCCTTGCCTGCCTGCCTCGTCATAAGTGATTGATGAGGGGTACACAACAACATTAGTTTGCTGTAAGAACATGGTTAATACACAGATGTACTAGTATGTACCAAAAACAGAAAGTCATGTCATATTCAAAGGTATAATGTGTAAGCTAAGCAGATGCAATTTAACCAAATTGGAAGCAATACAAGCTAGACATCCGGCTGGAGTGGTGAGCATGATCATCTAGGACCTGAGAGCCTGGTGGGAGGCGGGCCGCTTCGCCACCATCGCAGCTTTTTAGTTGGCTTCTAGGTGATGCCTATCTTTTCTGGGCTTGTCACTGGCTCGGCCAGTGCCCTGACTAGCTATTTGTCTTCTGGTGCTCACGGGGTGGTGGTTCATGTAAAAAAATATCTTTCCTTATCTTACCAACTTCGGCCTTTCGAATACAAGCTAGACACCATATGGAACATGCAACCACATATGACACCGCGAAATTAAAGCAAGCACCTGGGATGGTGGTTCATTGCGAGCGAGGTCATCAACTCCAGAGCTATGTTTACCATCTCCATCTGCTGACACTGCACCCTTTATAGCGCTGTAACGTGTCTTGCCTACCTGCATACGAAGCTGGAGCGACTTCTCTCTTTTCTTTTTGGCTTCTCTCATGGCAGCAGAGTCTGAAATACCCTTGCATAAAAACACAATAGTGAGAGTAAGGGTGAAGTGTGTGCAGAACTAGTGCACTGTAAAAGTAGCAGATAGCAGGTGACTGAAAAATAAATGACAAGAGACATATGATAGCTCTAGAACATTGCATGGCAAACAAAATTAGATTCTACTCCGTATGATTTTGTAATATATGAGCATAGGAAATGCAGGTACTCCTCCAGCACACCACCACATGTGGTCCTATCTAAGATAACAGTCGACTGAAAATAAATAGGCCAGTCGATTTTTTAATGAACCGTCCGATCTATAAGGAACGGGCAGATGGCCTTCGTCTACCTCCCGTCAATCACAGTTGATGATCTTTCTCGAACCACCAGCGACCACCGGCCTAGACCCCTGCCTCCGCCGCCCCGCCCTCCCATCGACCTCACACCACCGCCATGCTTGGCAGCGCCCCCAGGCCATCCCTTTAATCCCGGCCGACCTCCAGATCGGGCGTCAGTAGCTCTAGGCCGCACACACCCCTAAGATAAACACCAAGGCGCTGCTTCCCCGGCGTAATAGGCGTACTAGCGCCTATTACGCCAGGGAATGCTTCCGTTAATTGGGAATCAACTGGCCAGAAATTGAAATTAAGGGGGGGCGACGGACCTCTAGCTAAGGTGAAATAGTATATGAGGAGAAACCTTGTGCATCGCGAGTTACTAGGAACATCTAATATCAAGAAGAAGCGGTCAACTAGTGTCTTATGTGGGATGAATATCGTGCAAGTAGAGATGTAAGATTTGCATGAATAAGGGAAGAGGAGTACCTTTTTCGGTTACCGGTGTGGTCACCTCCACATGTCGCACCGATATTCTTCTTTTTACCAGGGAAACCGGTGTTCTGGAGGGTGCAGGCTTGGACGAACCCATGGATAAATTGTTGACTGTGTTGCCGTGGCCGTATGTCGGCGGAGGGGAAGCAGATCCGAGGCGGCGAAGGACGGCGTAGCAGGAACAGCTCTGGTGCGGTGGAGGGTGGAGAAGTTGGAGCAGCAGCGGTGAGGCGCAGGACAGCGTGGTTGAACTGGCTCGGGTACGGACGACTCAGCCTCGACTTCAACTACTAGCCATGGAGGGTGTTGCGGTTGAGGTTGTGGTGGACGACGACGTCGGGGTATCGGCTCCGGCGTGATGGAGGAGGGTGGCGGTTGATGGGTGGGATGGGGTGGCGGACAGAGGACGTCGGGGTTTCGCGGTTGGTGGAGAGGTAGTTTTGGCGCCCACGGAGTACGAATGGGGAATCGGACGGGTGGGGGGAACCATGTTTCAGTCTGGGACGCGCTTGTTTTTGGCTTTTTTGAACAGAAGATGGGACGCGCTTGTTTGAAATTTGGGGAAAGTACAAACTTTGCCCCCCTCTTAAATTTCGGACCTACTGCGGGTCGGGGGTAGGATGGTAATCCCAGGTGTCCCAAATAGTGGGCGGGAGAGATTTCGGCCGCACGCATGTGTGCTTAGGCGGCCATTGTGTATGAATGTTTTTCAGATGCGGTTGCGTGGCGTCTAGATGAAGCTACAAACCTACCCCGGTTTAGACCTTTGGACGTCGGGCGAGTAGGTTTCACGGGTCGGAGTTATTAGAAAAGTAATTTCCTTGTACTACCAAACATTGGTCTCACGCGGTTTCGGGCGAGTAGAGGCTCTTTTGGGGCTTCGTTCAAAATTTTGAAACACAAGCATTCACATTTAGAGTACTCTTGAACTATGAGGATTGACCTAAATAGACAATGTTATATTTGACCTTGTATGTTTGAAAACCTCATTAAATTATCCGCATCTTTTTGAAATTTTGACACTTGAAAATCCTATAACTACGATTATTTTGGAATGGAGGAGCTAAATTTTAATCTATTTTGTACACAACTACATTTGCTATTATGTACAAAATCAGAGCAAAGATTGGTGCCCCCATAATTTAGGTATGGTTTACAAATGCCATGATATCAAATTCAAATAATTGAATGGACTTCATGTTGAATTCGGTTTTTTTAAACCACCTTAAGTTGAATTCAAATGTATGCTAGTTCATAGGTAGCTATTTATAATGTCCATTGTGTAACTTTCATATGTATAATGTGCTTTACACACACAACATGAACTATACTCATGTTTATATTCGATTGCTAAAGCGATGCATTGTCTGGAGTTCAAAATACTAACTATGTGGATCAATTGTGTCGAATAATAACATAGACATGCTCAAATTTGATGGAATCTAGATGTCTGATGGATCAATGACCGCTCCTTACGCGAATTGCAAATATCATGATCCCATCCTAATATTTGGATACAATTTATATCTTTAATCAATGTGTAGAGCAGTCTTTTACGTGTAGTTTCACTCTCCATCGGTGGTCTCTCACACATGCTCACACACTCTCTCCCGAGGTGTCTTTCTCGCACACATGCTCTAGATATAACCCTCCCTCCCTCTCGTAACCATTTACAACTGTTTCCACTAACCTTTATCACAAGCACTCTTCCTCTCGCAAACATACACACGCACAATCTGCATCGACCCTTTCGATATACATGGACCTGCCTACGTGTCTCATGTACGCACATTATCTTTACGCCTGTCTCTCATGCATTGTCTCACACCTCTCTTCCTAATCGACGAGTATGATTCTAGTAGAGCATTTTGTATGATGCCCCTTAAAGTTAGGTTGGATGAATAGTAATATCAGAGATAAAGGGGTTACCTCAGTCCGAGAACCTAGGGTTACAAATCCTAGCCGGCTTCGTCAGTGGACACAGAGTCCTTCAAAATTCTGCTATCTTTGTCTTGTACGACTAGTCATCCATGGGTCTTCCTAAATGCGTCACGGGCCGACCAATGTGGCGCAGGACGGAACCAAACGAAGGGCCTCACCTCGACCCATCGGACCTCACAGGGTGACACACCCTCTGCCCCCACGTCTCATTATCTTCTCACACCCACACATACCAACACAAACACCACACACACAGAAAATTTCTCCTGGTGCCTCTATTCCCTCCCCCCTTGCATATACACACTCAAGGGAATGGAATCTCTTGTCGTGACGTCATATTCCTCTCTCTCTCTCTCTAGACCACTCTCATTTCTCGTGCTATCTCTCCCACGCCCCCCCCCCCCGTCGGCCCCTCTATCCATGCCTCTCTCGAATACGTAATACACACACATACCTCTCTAGGCCCCGCCAAATGCATCAACTACACATTCACACATGTTACATCACGTAACCCATTGATCTAAAAATCCCTCTCTTCACGTTTATTTCGCATACAACATTCCTTTTGAATAAAGTGTGGCCAAAAAATTATTTTAGAGTTTCTACATATATACAACATTACAAAGTTATATGGAGGAGTACGAACGCTAATTTGCATTGCATGGTGCCCACAATGATATTTATTCCGCACTGTGAATTTGTATATCTTTATACTATATACAAAGTTAGTCATAATAAAGAGAAATGAAGAGCATCTCTCTCCATCGCATACCCCCCTGTACGCCCCTTTCACGTATGCACACAAAACTATCTCCAGGTCCTCTAAAAGTAAGCCCCCAGAAAATTCACGCATGTTTCATCTTTCTCTCGCGATATATGCAATGACGATCATTCTATTTGAAGCAAAAGAACGATACGTACATTGGACTTCAGAATCCACTCATTACGGTCATCATTTACATTTAGTGGTTATTATACAGTCACAGGCTCACCGTACAACTCTGTATTTGCTCATGACATGACTAGTTAACCAGTTAAATGCTCCACATGGCACCTCTAGTATTGCATCACATTATCTCACTACCATCGTGCCCACCTGTCGACTTGTATCTACTCTACATCTACACTCTTATAAAATACATAAAATACACTCTTATAAAAAACAGAGTTGGTGATGATGGTGTTCCTGCCATCCTGCAATATAGGCCGTCCGATTTATATCTGATGGATAGGAAAGAAACTATGGCAATTTTGCAAAAAGGTACCCACACACCTCTCCACATTTGCAAATAAGGCCTTCCCTCGTTCATCATTTTCCCTCACAAGATAAACAAGTCATACAAATGCATCTTGATGTTACGTGCAATGCACGGGCATCTTTCTAGTAAGAATGAAAACAAACGACAAAAAAATATTTGGACGGTGGTTCGAAGTCATGACAGCGGGCACAGCGGACAAGGTGGCCTTGTATTGGTATGCTGAGCCGTCTCTTTTAACACACATGAGCTGGTGTGGTGATTATACACACACGCACGCATGCACACAAACTGCATCCACGCAACACTCACACAAACACTTGCACCCACGCACGCACGCAACGCTCACACGTACACACGCAGCCATGCACGCACGCACGCAACACTCACACACGCACACACACGCATGCATGCACACACTAGTACACCACACGACCAACATACACTCTCATGCTCAAGTGCTCAACCTACACGTGCATGCACACACATCAGGCCCTGACAGACACATACACAACCAGGTGATTCCCACTCACGGGTTGGAGCCTTGTCGCGCCTGCGTAAATTTGTGTTTATCTAAACTTTTTCCTATGAGAACTGACAGGTGGGACCCACAAGGAACGTGGTCAATTTAACTAGTCAACATGGCGCCACGCAGACTATTTGGCCGGTCAACAGAGTGCAATCCGATGCTGAACTATGAGCAACTGACCGCATAATCACCGCAAAATGTATATAGTGACCGTAATCAGCTTATTCTGAAGTTCGGTGACCATAATACACTTTCCTCTCTGTAGGCCCTCCAAAACTACATCTCTACACGTTCTCGCATGTTACATCTAACAACTATGCAATACAACACTACTACTACTACACTCTAACACAATAAATCTTATGTGTTTTTAGTTTTACTAGATATCATATTGTTACTTATAATTATTCAGTTTGCATACATTAAAATTGCCTTTGAAATGTATGGCCAGTATCATCTACCGCGCGGGAAAAATCCCGCCCTTTCCTGTTTAATCGGGTTTGTATCGATGGATCGTGCGAAACAACAAAACTATAGTACTATACAGTACAAGTGACAGTTCACTAGGCCGTCGTGTCGTCTACTCCTCCGTCGTAAGAGTGGAGTGCTCACTTTCATAAATCTTCTAGTCCCTTTCGCCAACATGTGGGACATTAAGCTATTGGGTCCACGTGTCATACTGGAATACAGTGCAGAGCAGTCGGGGTGAAGCACCCCAGTCATGGCACCGGCGTAGTAATGAGCAATGAGGCGTCAAATCACAAAGCTGCACCTTTCCCGTAGTTAAGTTTGAGGGACGAAGCAACCATCATTTCACTCATTGCTGAATCTGCTTCTCCCTCATCTTCTTCAACTTAGCCACGTGTTGCTTCTGCCGTTGTTCTGCCTCATGTGGGACGCGGATCGGCTTGGTAAAGCACTGACACGTGGGACCGCATGTTAGCAAAACCGCCAGGACAACGTCCTCCGAAAATAAGAAGCCTAATCCTAGACTTACAAAGGGCTACGTAGCTGCTACGTATACTTTCCATCTAATCTATATATGCCCCCTGATTTTCAGGTGGGGTGGGCCTAATCCTCTCCTTTAATCCAATCAAATAGTCCCACATCACATCAGTTCATAAATTTACGTAAACCATTACATGGATGTAGCATTGCTCAAATAAGAAACCTCCCCCGCCATCCGCACGGCAAAATCACCTCCTTTTTACTAATCTTGATTCTATAATTTTTTAGATCAATATAATTGAGATTTGTATAGATAGCACACAGGAGCAAAACCAAGTGGTACGGTTAAGGGCATCCACAATGTGTAGCCAAATGTGAAAATAGCTTTTGGCATCGTGGGAACCATTGTGGACGGTGTTGCCAAAGCCAAAAAGATGGAACCGAAGCTCCCGGATTGATTGATTGAAGGAATAGAAAAATGCAACGTCTCTCCTCTTTCTCCCATGCTTGGACGCATGTAGTACAGTATAGAGCACAGAGTCTACTCCCTGTCCCTTCTATCACAAATCACAAAATCACTCTTTGCTGACTCCGCTTCTCCATCGTCTTCTTCGAGAAACCATCTCACCGCACTAGTACTCCTAGTAGTACTCCCTCCGGTCCTTTTTTGTCTGTGTCTAAGAAAATTTCGTTTTCCCCGCAATGCTCTACGCATTGGCATTTTTTCGCTGCTCTTTCCAACCGGGCCCTCCATCCCTTCCACCGCATGCGTGCCTGCGGTAATCCCATCTCTCTTTCCCATGTGCTTCGCATCTTCCCAAGGCAGAGAGAGCTGCTTGCATGCAGAAATAGGAGACAGAGTGAGAGGCGCATGCGTGCAGAGAGATGGACAGGGGAGAGAGACATGACATGCATGCAAAGTCTGAGCCAATCTTGCATGCAACCAGGGTCTCCTCAGATGAATCCAGGGGCAAAATAGTCCCTTTTTTTGCTAATTGCTACTCTCCTTGGTATACGGGCTGGACCTTAGATGCAAAGAAAAAGGACCGGAGGGAGTACTAGTAAAGGACTTCCTGGATACAAATAAGGCGGTTGTCTCGGCTTGCAGGAGGCACTTGCGAATGACTTACCGTGGTCTCCCTCAATGGTGTTCTCCGTCGAACGCACTTCGCCAAACCACCCAAAAAAAGATATCGTCGACGTCAATGCAATGGGGAAGGAAGTCAAATATAGTTACTACCTCCATTTTTTTGTACACAAGGCCAGTATATCAAAATTATAATTTGCAAAGGGCCACTAACACTAATCGAGGCAAAATTGATGAGGTTAGCAACCAAGGACATTAATATCCCCTGCATGCATGCGGAAGTGAGAAGGTTGGTTTGCATGGCGCTGCATTAATCAAGCGATGAGGAGTGAGATGGTTAGCTCTTTGATCTTTGGAGAAAAAAATATGCATTAATTGACACGTGAAACGAGGATTTGTATCGATTAAATCCCGCGAAGGAAACCCCCGCCTTTCTTTTTTAACACTAGTACTCCTAGTACGTACGTACTTATCCTGTTTGGGTCTAGGCCTTGCATTGCCAAACTTCGCCACACATTTTTGCCAAGCTTTCCTAAAGTTTTCAAAATGAGGAAGTACACTTGCGCACGGCAGTCGCGGTCGCACTCCACCCTCACACGACCGCTCCTGCACGTCGCGGTCGCATCGCACCCTCACACGGTCGCTCCTGCACGTCGCGGTCGCATCGCACCCTCACACAGTCGCTCCTGCACACCGCAAACCCAACCAAGGGAACGCACCCTCACTGACAGGTGTTGTCGCATGTGAACAAACCAAACTCAACCATCCTATCACTGACACATAATTTGCATTCATAGATTATGTTTATCCAACCGCATGTTGGGGAGTATCCGTACGGCCCGTGTGGTGGTCTGTTGGGGAAGAAGAAGAGGTGAGGAAGAAGGAAAGAAGGGTTAGGAGACGTAGGATATTCATCCAACCGCCTGAAATGGTAGACTGACCCAAGTTAGGCGACTTGCATAACAAATATATGTTTTTACACAGCAAAAGATCCATCAAAACAACAACATAAAGAAAAACTATCACTGCTCGCAGAAAGAGACGACCTCGTCGTCTTTGGCTCCCGGCGCGAACCAGCCGTCGCTGCCGATGTGTGTCTCCGCACCATGGTTGTCCTCGGCCTCCAGCTACTCGTTCAAGTGGAGCGTGCGGGCCCTCTGCATGGACGAGAGCACAGTCCGGTTCAAGTCGAGGACGTCCGGTTCCGCCTGCAGGAGGGCCTCGATGGCAGCAGCATCCGTGTGCTCCGTGTCGAGTCGAGCCTCCGCCGCCCGGTTCAAGTCCAGGACGTCCGGTTCCGCCCGCAGGAGGGCGTCGATGAGAGCGGCATCCGCGTGCTCTATGTCGAGTCGAGCCTCTGTCGCCCGGTTCAAGTCCAGGACGTCCGGTTCCGCCTACAGGAGGGCCTCGATGGCAGCGGCATCCGCACGCTCCGCCTCAAGTTGAGCCTCTGCCGCCCGGTTCACATCCACGACATCCGGTTCTTGTGGCAGGAGAGCCTCGATGGCAGCGGCATGCGCGCGCTCCGCGTCGAGTTGAGCCTCTGCCTCCCGGTCCTCCTTTAGTATCGCCATGTTGAACCGCTGGTCCGCCTGCACCATGGGGGACTCGGACGCCGGCACGTAGTCGACGTCCATCATCTCATACCCATCGGGGGCCTTCTGCGCCGCGACCTCCGCCATGAACATTGGATCGGCTTCCTCCTCCTTGTAGCTTGGCTCCAGAGAACTTGGGGATTGGCCCACCGCAAAGCGAGCTTGGGAACGGAGGTCTGTGGCGCCAACAACCGTCGCAATTTTTGTGCGGCGCTCCGGCGTCAGCATCTTGTAGTAAGTGATCTTGCGGCGCACCATGGCTTTCCGGCGAACTAGGGGACGCTTGATGCGGGCTAGGGGATTGAAAGATGGGGGAATGGGCTGGAGATTTGGTGCGGTTTTAGGGCAGTGGCTGGCGTAGGCCGAGCAGCGAAGGTTCTGGTGTGAATAGTGGTTCCGGTGACGACCGGTCAATCGGTTTTGACTGTACGTCGCTCTTGTCGCATTCGCGTTGCAGCCCGGCACGCTGGACCCTCCACGTTGCTCACCGAATGGAACACGCTTCATCTTGCATTTTCACTCACTTGTGGGACCGCAGTTGAGAGCAAACCGACGTCCCTCCCCCTCCCCCGCCCACGTCATTTATTATACCACCACTCCCTCTGTTTTATGCGGAGTAAATAAAAACAGAGGGAGTATACTACGGATGAGGATCCCCTAACGTGGCCGAACCCATTGAGTAACTGATATGCAGGGCCTAGCAAGCTTGGGGTCCGCCAGTAAGTGATCGAAAGGGAGGGTAAGGTAGGGATACCTACGTCAGAGGATCCACTTCCACTATACTACTTTGACCAAATGTTAGAGTAATAATATATGACATGCAACTTAAACAAATATTACAGTAATAATATATGACATGCAACTTACACAAAGCATACAGGGTCTAATGCGTTTTTCGAGGCTAACTTTGACCAAATGTTAGAGTAATAATATATGACATGCAACTTACGCAAAGCATACGGTCAAATTCGTATGTGAAAGGAGTTTCCAATGATATAATTTTCACATTATACATCTCATGTACTATTAATCTTGTCAATAGTCGAATTGGAAACCATCTCGAGTACAAATCTAGGAGTACGTATGAATCTAACAATATTGATTGGACGTTGTTGAATGTTGATACCTTTTTGATCAAAGTAGAGATACTTTGACTACACATAAAACTTACATGTAAACTAGAAAGGATAGGAGGGAGTATATTGTACGTTCAAAAACGAAACAAACATTGAATACCCTTTATATATGATTTGCGGATGCTATGATCACCGGTTCAAAATTTTGAATCCGCCTTAGGTATCACATGCCCCGACTCGTTCCCTCTCGATTTCATCTCGGGGTCCGGAGATCTATTGAAAGAGGACTAGGGTGGGTACATGCGAATGATACTCGGCGGAATGTTCAAATGAGGCATGCGGGAGGATGGACTCGACTGGAGGGCAACATGATTGATGGAGAAGAGGGTTGGAGAGGAATGAGAAATAAGCAAACGCCACATGATTATACTTGAACAGCTCAAATAAACAATAAGTTGTCTCGCTTGGCCTACATAGTGAAAGGCCTAATGCGCAACATGGAGCACTGACGCTCGAATATGGCCGGGAAAACAGGGAAACCGACATGTGGGGCACACCCTCGGGACGACGTAGCGCAGACTAGTCCAATGGAGGAGCTGGCCCACGACCTCCTCACCACTGACAACCGTTCATGTGGGTCGTTGGGGCCAACAACAAGGCGCAGCTCCAGCATCGCCTCTGGACACGGCGACCGCGGTGAGCGACACGCTCATATCGTAGCTAGACACGGTCGGTTTCAGTGTGCTGAGGGTGGCGTTAGTGCTGTGGCACGACCAATGGTATGTTTGGTTTGTGCCCAAGGTTGCCCCATCAAAGCATTGGGTAGCCAAAAATTTTGTTGAGGTATTGGTTGCCCATGATTTGGCCGACATTGGCAAGAAAAATGAACTAGAGTTGGCTAGAGTTCATTGGCATGCCAAAGAAATGGCAACCATCCAAACAAAGACCAATCTTTGGGTCATGACCAAAATTTTGGTTGAGGTATTGGTTGCCCATGATTTGGCCGACATTGGCAAGAAAAATGAACTAGCGTTGGCTAGAGTTCATTGGCATGCCAAAAAAATGGCAACCATCCAAACAAAGACCAATCTTTGGGTCATGACCAAAATTTTGGTAAGGTGCACTTTGGCCATAATTTTGGAGTGGTGTAGCGCGGCCAACTGCATCCTCTAGACCTGAGACCATGCTGGGTCGTCTTGCTTTTTCAATGACATGCGGGGATCGCATGTGAGCAAAGGGCATCTCCAACGTTGCCACCACCGTAGCTGACTACCCTGGCACACCAAAACCCTTGTCCCTCACGCCATCGCGCGGTGCATTCCCAGCCGGTGCCAGCTGCCCGCATTCATGTCGTCCGTTCGTATGTCGTCGTTAAGAGTCTCGGTGCCCGAGGAACCAACTCCGGTGACTTAATGACGCACCCGTACGCTTGGCGTCACCGGAATGGGCTACTTAAAGCGGCAACGCCTAGCTAACCTCCACACCATAGCACATCGTCCTCCTACCTGGCACCACATCCGCCATGACCGCAAGTGCGAACGCTCTGCGGGAGAGCTTGTATTCGGGGATGAAGCTCGAGGTCGCCGCCCTTGCTCAAGTCACCTCTCGCGACGCAATTGCGGCGTAGCCGGACGCGGACGCGACCACACAAGCGGTGGCCACGCTGGCGGCCAACGACGGGAGCACCGTCAACCACGCGTCCTACTTGCCGCCGTCCAACGTCTGGCACCGCCGAGGTCGGGGACTCCTCCGAGGATGAGTAGGGCATAGGAGGCGGCAGGGTATGGTGTGCCAACTGGCCGGTCCGTATCCCGTGTTCTACTCTTCCTCGCCGGAGATTGCACCTTCACTTCACGGGTCTTGAACCCCGCCCCCATACATAGAGATCGCAGATGGAGGACGTCGGTTGCCGCCATAGAATAGGTTTAGGGTCGGGGTTCTTTTATTTTTTTGTCCTATAAAAGTTCGAAATGTAATGAAAATCTGCCATGTTTGCATTAATCTCGGCCGGTGTATATGAACTTCCACAGTAATATACATATTGTAGGAGTACTAGCAAGATGGTCGTGCGTTGCACGGAAGATCATGGTCTTGTGGGAGAAAAGGATGAACGAGGGAAAGCCTTATCTGCAAATGTGGAGAGGAGTGCGGGTAAATTGTCATAGTTCCCTTCATATCCGTTAGATATAGATCGGACGACCTATATTGCAGGATGACAGGCACACCATCATCACCAACTCTGCTTTTTATTGAACCGAGAAAAATCTAACATGCGAAGTAAAATAAACACATAGGGTCTATACATACACAAATTATCTTAGGCACTCCAATAGTACGTCCGCTACACATTCACGCATTTCACATCTTTCTACATCTACGGGAACCTACGAAAGGGTTAACGTAAAGTGCCTCTCTCTCCTCCCTTGATTTTCATGGTGGTGGGCCCCTCCCTCCCCCCAATCTACAATCAACAGCTCACACGTTTCACATTACGTTAATTACGTAACTGGGATTACATAGGTGTAGCATTACTCGTCTTAAAAAACCCAACTAAGCCAACCTCCCAGCATATCGCGCGGGAAAAGACCTGGCCGCGCCATTTTATTCGGGATTACCGGATTACTAGTAGTAGTATCGATGGATTGCGCGAAGCAACAATTTTTTTTTGAGGGGGCGAAGCACCTAGTTTAAAAGGGAAAAAGGCGGCACACTCACATCACTACTGTCACGGTCGCATTGCACCCCACACACGTTCGGTCCTGCACACGGCTCACGCAAACGGAACGCGCTTCGGCTTGCCTCTTCATTGACACGTGGGACTACACTTGATGAAACTGACCATGCGCCAAACTCCCCCCCGCCCACCGCGTGAAAATCCTCTCCCCCTCCCCCCACACCCAAAAATTCCCCCCAAATCCGATTCAACCGCCCTTCGGCCAACTAGCCAATAATATTCCCCAAACCCCCCTCCCCCTGTCCCCCTCCACTCCATTCGCTCCGCCAAAGCCGCCCTCCCTGCCGCGC
This sequence comes from Triticum aestivum, assembly GCF_018294505.1. Lineage (NCBI taxonomy): Eukaryota > Viridiplantae > Streptophyta > Magnoliopsida > Poales > Poaceae > Triticum > Triticum aestivum. The sequence goes on from NC_057806.1 coordinate 244,634,309, forward strand.
CGATACGTCGGCACCGTGGTTTGGCGATCCTCTCGCTCCCACAGTACGCTCTCGTAGACTGCCGTCCTCTAGCCGCGCCGCCACCTCTGGCTACGTTCTTGTGGAGGCGCACGGCGGTCAGCGCCACCACCGCTGGCGACGTTCATGTGGAGACGCATGGCGGTCAGCTTCTCCCACGGTATGCGCATTCTAGACTAAGGCCCCGTTCATGTCGGTGTAGCGCTGAATGTTAGCTGATAGACGATGTTAATCTCACTGTTTGCCGAAGTAGTTTACTGTCAATATGCTCTGCTTAAGAAGCTTCCTTGCCCTGTTCTGCACTCAATCTGCTTAGTTGAGATGGCATGCCAAGGCCGATTAGTTGCTAAAATATCCTGCCATATATTTATTGTGACGTAGATTGCCATGGTCTAGTAGCCAATCTGTTAGGTGAAATAGCTCTACACTGTTTTATACTCGATCCTTGTTGCTGCGATGGCCTTCGATAGTTTGATGGCTGTGTGCTCGGCCTCATTGACTGCTGAAACAGCCTGCCATAATTTGGCACTCAAATATGTTTGCTGAATGAGCTTTACATATATTTCGTTACTTAGATCTGCTCGTCCAAATATCTTGCCATAGCTTTAGACATCGACCTAGGTATTTTTTTGGACTTCATAAAAAAGCATATATGTTATTCCTGTAATATCGAGTAGAAGAACTAATTTGTATGTCTAACAGATGGATAGGACTTGGATAACTTCTGCTCGAAGATTCTCTGCTGCATATGTTGAGGGGCTTGAAAACTTCATGAACTTTATCAGAGCTGAGTACGGTGGTCCGAAATCAGATGTGCTCTGCCCGTGTAACAGTTGTATGAATTCAGTTACAAGACCCCGGTCAACTGTGCAAAATCACCTACACTTGTATGGGATGTCGGTCACATATACTAGGTGGGTTCATCATGGTGAAGCTGTGAACGTTAATGTTATTGACTACGTGGAAGCAGCAGATCACCATCTTGATCTGCCTGATGCTCAGGTGGAAGAGGAGGAGGAGGTGGTGGTGGCGGAGCCAGTGAGTTTGACCAACATTGAAACAATGCTACGAAATGCTCGTGCTTTCCATGAACTTTACCTGCAGAAGAAAAATAGTGGGCCCGCATGTTGGAACAATGCAATGTTGCTGTCACCCCAGGAAATAAGCTGTCAGTATTCTTAGCTATGGTCACCTTTCTTCAGGTGAAGACATCTGAGTGGATGACCAACAAATCATTCGATGCGATGTTGGCTGCTTTCCACAAATCTTTCCCAGATGCGTCTGAGCTGCCACACACCTACAGTAAAATGAAGAATTTCCTTCGTGCAGTTGGAATTGGATATGATATGATCCATGTTTGTAAGAATAATCGTGTTCTGTTTCGGAAGGATTATGCCAACTTAAGTGAATGCCCGAAATGCAAATCATCAAGATGGAAAGTTGGCGATGCTATGAAGAGGATTCCTCATAATGTTCTGAGACATTTTCCAATTACACCAAGATTGCAGAGGTTGTTTCATGATGCCGAAACAAGACAAGATGTACTGTGGCATTCTAGGAACCAGGAGTACAGAGATCAGAATGTAATGAGCCATCCATCTCATGGTAGTGAGTGGAAAAGCTTCATTGATAAACACAAAGAGTTTGCTGCTAACCCGAGAAACATTAGACTTGGCTTAGCTTCAGATGGATTTAACCCATTTGGCCACCAGAGCACTACATATAGCATGTGGCCAGTGCTTGTTATCCCTTACAACATGCCTCCAAATGTCTGCACCAAAGAATCAAACTACATGATGGCCTTGCTCATCCCAGGTCCAAAAAGTCCTGGAAAGGATTTTGATTTGTTCATGGAGCCTCTTGTGGAGGAACTTCAACAGCTATGGAAGGGTGTTCTCACTCGAGACCTATATAGCAGCCCACCAGCTGATTTCTTTCTGCATGCTGTTATAATTTGGTGCATCCATGATTATCCGACTTTGGGCACTATGTTAGGGCGAACGACACATGGTTACAATGCAAGTGTTCGCTGTGATAGGAATCCGCTGTCATACGCAATACTTAGCAAGATCTGTTACATTGGACACCGCCGTTCCCTTGCCAAGGACAAGCCGCATCCTAGAAAATACTGAAGACATGTGTTCAATGCAAAGCATGAAAACCGTGATGCGCCAAAGAGGCTCACCGCCGATGAGTTGCAAGTGGAATTAGAGAAGGTCGGGCATATTACACTAGGAAACCATCCTGGTAATGGTAGCGGGAAAAGGAAGTGTGGCAGGGTAGAAGAGAGATTATTGTTTACCCGCAGGTCCACTTTGTGGGACTTGGAGTATTGGAAAGATTTGGATCTGCGGCATAATCTTGATGTGATGCACATCGAGAAAAATATATGTGACAGCATTATTGGCACACTTATTGATATTGAAGGCAAGGCGAAAGATACCTTAAAATCTAGGATTGATTTGACACACCTGGGTATCAGAAAGGATTTGCAGGTGCAAGATGAAGGTAAACCACGGGATATGGCACCAGTTGTGTACGTCTTGGACAAGGTAAAAAGAAAAGAATTCTGCGAGGTCCTTTCACGTGTGAGATTCCCACATGGATTTGCTTCCAACCCTGAAAGGAGAGTTAGTGCAGATGGAAACAAGGTACAAGGGTTGAAAACTCATGACTGCCACGTCCTACTTCAAAGGGTTTTGCCTGTTATCCTTAGAGGATTGGGCCGCCCTGACTTATACAGAGCAGTTGCAGAGTTGGGACAATTCTTCAGGGAACTCTGCAGTAGGAATATCAGGATAGATGCTTTGGAGCGTCTTAGAGACAAGATACCAACTATCCTATGCGACCTTGAGAAGATATATCCTCCAACCTTCTTTGATGTGATGGTGCATTTGGCTGTTCATCTACCTGATGAGGCACTACTTAGAGGTCTAGTACAGTATGGCTGGATGTACCCTATTGAAAGGCGGCTAGGTACTTTCAAGGGCTATGTTAGGAACAGAGCTAGACCCGAGGGTTCCATTGCAGAGGCCTACATTGCTACAGAAGCGTTGATATTCTGCTCAAAATACATTGAAACAGCTGATCAGCTTAGAAAAGAGGTGGGTGAAGACAATCTCGGGATCAATGTTTTCGATTATTCTGTTCGAGTTACAGGGAAGAGTCGACAAGAGGACAAACCTAAAGATTTGGACAAAATGGTTTGGTATGTGTTGAATAACTGTCCTGAGATACTACCTTATATCAAGTAAGTGCAGTACTGCAGCTTATACATTGTAATCTACTAAACTTGCAGCACGTTCTTATATATTTAGATGTTTGACGTGATCACTATGTTGTGCAGCATCTACAAAGAGGAGTTACTGCCGCAAAATCCAGGAAACATTGACAAACTCGTTATGGCAGGATTTGCGAAATGGTTCAAGAACCATGTAAGCTTTTGAAGTGCACTGTCAGTTTTTTTAATATATTGAGTACATAAGATGATGAGCTTGTCTATTTTCTAACCATAGGTTAAGAAGATGCGGGAGGATGGGCAGGCAGTTGATGATGCCCTTTACTCACTAGCAATGGGTCCTGATACTCGGGTAAGACATTATGAATCTTGCGTTGTTGGAGATGTGTGCTACAACACCCTTGCACGAGACGAAGGCAGGAAGACACAAAACAGTGCCATCATGAGAACGGATACGTATGACAAAGAGACAACCGAAATTTATGCTAACATAACAGACATTGTTCAGTTGCAGTATATCTCCAGTTTCGAGGATCATCGGTGTGTGGTTCTGTTGTGCTGTCGTTGGTATAACCTGTTTTCTAGGATCGCAAAACCTAGAGCTGATGATTATTTCAAATCCATCAATGTCAAGGCGGCATACCAGACCAACGAGCCTTTTATTTTGGCAAATCAAGAAACACAGATATTTTTCTTGGAAGACACATTTGCACGTAGCGATGACTGGAGAGTATTGCAAAGGTTTGAGCAGAGGAATTCGTTCAATGAAGTTGCACAACAAGATGATGCTTACACTGCTCCTGATGTACAAGATAACACAGATGTTCTTAATATCTTTGAGAACCATCAAGTCAAAACGCCGGCGAAAAGATTGCATGTCGTGCTGTGGACATACAAGAGTTGATCAAGAAGAAGCCAATGTTCGAGGACATTGAGGACGAAGAAGATGATGACACCGTGGGGAATTACGATTCAGACTGATACACATGGCGAAGATGTTCACGCTGCTGCTGCGGATGATGATTACATTGCTTTTGTCGTATTTGCCTGTCAGAAGACGTTTTTTATCTACTATGTGAAATTGTGTTTGCTATGACAACTGAAACCTGATGAATATGTTGTTTAGTATTTTGCTGTAAGAACATCACTTGTTATGTATGCTAATTTGTGTTTGGTGATTGTATGACAACTAAAACATGATGACATTGTTGTTTAGTTGTACTCATATTTGGCCGTGAAACTTGAATTTGATGACATAGTTTGTTGTTGGACTGCAATTTGCTCGACGTCTTCGAATGAGAACAAAGCCGACCCAACAGGTCCTCTGCTATTTATTTATTTATATGAGCAAAAGGGGATACCCCCTGATTTCCATTAATAGAAATCATTAGATGTTCACAACACTACGCCCAGCCTGCTACACAGGTTTCATTCATTACTAGTTTCAGCAAAGTGCTCATGCCATAGCCACTGAATACATCACGAGTGCTACATACACTGCAAATAAAGAGACAATCATCCTACAAAGCACATCGATTTTACCCATTATCTTCACAAGCTCTTTCATCTCCTCATTGCTGTCAAGGCCGTTCAGCAGTTGTTGCTTGGCCATGATCAGAGGAACTACATCTTTAACCTTCTGCTCTGCATCTTCCTCTTCTGTCATTCCTTCAGTTAATTGTCCAACACCCCAACCTGTTGGTATTGGGATTCCTCGGCTAACCAAATAATCAGCATAGTTGCATTCCCCCACATCAGCAACTTCCCAGAAATACAAATCACATGAATCTTCCCTTTTCTGCACGAATCAAATTGGAAGATCACCAACCAAACTATTAAAAAAATCAGCAACTGAAAGCAGCAGAACAACACTTAAACATATTATTACCCCATGATTCGGGCATTTATAGAAGACTCGGCCAAGGTTGCGGATTGTGGTTGAGACGCGACGGATGACTCTGCATGATTTGCAGCAGTGGCACCACACCAACGGCAGCGGGTTGCGATGAGCAATCGACTGCGGTGCGCGTGCCGACAGGGGTGTGATGAGACCCACAGGCGATGATACGGGTGGCGACTTGGCGCATATCTGGTTGTTGCCTGCTGAAGAGCACGTGGACGAGCAGCCAGCGGACATGGTTGCTTTGGCCAGAGCTTCTGATGCTAGGCAGAGTAAGTAGAGAAGAGGAGAAGCGAATGTTGGATATGTCAGTTTCATTACTTGCAGAGTAGCATAGCACCATATATAGTCATAGTCTAGGTTTGGATTCGAACCAGCTACAGGAGCACGTCTTTCTTTTTTCTAAAACTCGGCAACGTCTCTTTACTGGTACACTAGCTTGTTCTGTACGCCTTCCCAAGTCTTTGATTTTCTTTCTATATATAAAAAAGTATGCTACTTGGTGTCTGCTTAGTCAACAAACAATTGTGCCAACCTTGACCGTTGGACTGACATTCAACGTCTGTCGCGTTTCTTCAGTCTCTTCTTCCTCGAGCCACCAAAGCCAAACCAACGCCGGCGGGACCGCCTGCTCCTGCCTCCCACGGCTGGTTGTGATCTTCCCCGGCTCCTGTTTATTCCCATCCGAGGCCTCACCATCGTCCTCCGCCTTGGTTCGCTCGCCACGACGCCGCCCTCCGGTGTTGTCAACATGGTCAACAACCGAGAGCAATAAGGAGATGACTGTACATGGTGAGGATGATAGTAGGGACCCAGCACAGCGCGTCGTAATTTTGTTTTTTCGGGACAGAGAAGGGTATCAACTGGGTTGTGCAGGACCCTTGGCCCGTCTAGCCCAGGCTTTTGTTTCATATGTTTAGCACATGACCAGCCCAGTATGTTTTTTTCCTTTCTGAAAATGGCTAGCCAGCTATTTTGTTTTTTGCAGAATAACCAACATAGGCCTACTTGCTTTTCTACGCCCTGTTGGGCCGGAAATCTTTCAAGACGAGGAGGGATGCATTTTGCCCAGAAAATGGGCTATAAATAATAAGAAATGGGCTATAAGTAATAATAAATGGGCTGTAAAATGAAAAAAATACAGCAAACAGGCAATTAGTTCCAAAATATTGTTTTCTTTTGGATTTTGATATTTTAAATTTCATTGTTTTTGTGCGGGTAAAATTTCATTGAATTTAAATTAAGGTATATTTAGATTTAAAATTAATTTGAATCTGGCTAGCAATTTCGGGCTGTATGCTGTTTGGGACAGATTTGGAGGCTGACTTCTGGGTCTACGAGGTTGACGTGTACTTTGGCTTTGTCAACTTAGTCCACAAACTATATCTGATCTTCTTGCTCCAGCCGCCCAAACCAGCTTCGGTGGGACTGCCTGCTCCCGCTTCCTGTGGCCGGCTGTGCTACCGCACAGGCCGCACCGCCCCACCCTACTTCATTGCTGGCCAGGCCATTCCTCTACTCACCCACACCTCCTGTTATTTTCCGGTGACGGCAGCCGGACCAGTAAACCCTCATACTCCCCACCACGTGGGCAACCATTGCTGAGTCTTCCCTGGCTCCGTGTCGTTCCCTTCCTAGGCCTCGCCGTCGTCCACCGCCATGGTGCTCTCTGCGCGGCCTGGTCAACGTGGTCAACGAATGACATCCATCAGCCATGGACTGTACGCGCAAAATAATGATTCCTCCACTTGATAGCTGGGACCCACCGGAAGGGCCTCTGTATTTCGCGAAAAAATGTTCCCCCGCTGACATGTCGGACCCACCAGCTATATCTTCGCACGCAAGGAAGTGCCTCCTTATTACGCACAAAAAAATGAATACCCCCCTGCTAGCTGGGACCCACCATTGTGGGAAGCTGACTTGTGGGCCTACTAAGTTGACGGGGACGGAGGGCTTTGTCAACTTAGTCAATATGAACGATTCTAGCTCCAGTGACCGTACTATGTCCATCCGACGCCTGTAGTGCTTCTTCAACCTCTGGTCTTCTTGCTCCAGCCGCCCAAAGCAGCGCCGGTCGTGCCGCATGCTCCTGCCTCCCGTGGTCGGCTGTGCTGCCACGGAGGCCTCACCGCCCCCTACTATTCCCACCACTGGCCAGGCCCTGCGGCGACGGCAGCCTCACACCGCAGCCGAACCAGTGAACCCTCCTACTCCTCTCCGCACGGGCTTCCACTGCCGCGTCTTCCCCGGTTCCGCGCCGTCCCCTTCCGAGGCCTCGCCGTCGTCCACCGCCATGGTGCTCTCCGCGTGGCGTGGTCAACGTGGTCAAGGAACGACTTCCATCGGAAGAGTACTATACGTGGAGAGGCTGACAGCTGGGTCCATGGCCACAGCCCAGTTTTTTTGTGATTTGCCAAGTAAGTCTCTTTGTCAGGACTGTTGGGCTGCAAATCTTTCAAGACGAGGAGAGCTTTCATTCGGCTGGCCGAAAAAATGGCCCATCAGTAATGAGAAATAGGCCGTACATTTATAAAACACATCAAACCGGCAATTAGTTTCAAATATCTTTTTTTTCATTTCGAGATTTTAAATTACATTATTTTTTATGCGTGGAGAATTTGTTGGATTTTATGTTGATATACATTTATTTTTAAAATCAGTTTGAATATGAGTCGAAATTTCGGGATTAAAAACAGTTTGGACCGCATCGCAATATGCAAAATTTTGTATAATTTATTAACCGTGGCCATTATATGGGCTGTAATGCTAACAAAAAGAATATGGGTCCAAAAAACCTTAAGAATTAGAAAATGGGCTGTAAATTATTAGAAATAATGGCAGATGGGCTGTATGCTATTTTCCACAGATTTGAGGCTTTCCTAAAAAAAGGTTGACACACAAGCAATGACTGTTGGATGTCCATCGAACGGCCGTCGTGCTTCTTCAATCTTTATCTTCCTCCTCCAGCCGCTCAAACAAGCGCCGGCGGGACTGTCTGCTCCCTCCTCCCCGCGGCCGGCTGTGCTGCCGCGCAGGCCTCACCGCCCCACCGTACTCCCATCGCTGGCCCAGCCATCCCTCTACTCACCCACACCTGCTGTTATTCTCCGGTGACGGCACACGAACCAGTAAACCCTCGTACAGTCGTACTCCCCTCCATGTGGGAAACAACTGCCGAGTCTTCCCTGCCACCATGTCGTTCCCTTCCTAGGCCTCGCCGTCATCCACCGCCCTGGTGCTCTCGGCGCGGCCTAGTCAACGTGGTCAACACCGACATGCATCTGAAGTGGACTGTACATGGAGAGGCCGACAGCTGGGTCCATGGCCGCACGCAAGGAATGCCCCCTTATTACGCGCAAAATAATGATTCCTCCACCTGACATTAGGGACCCACCGAAAGGGACTCTGTATTTCGCGTACTAAGTTGATGGGGACAGAGGGCTTTGTCAACTTAGTCAATATGCATGATTCAAGCTCCAGTGATCGTACCATGTCCATCCAACGGCCGTAGTGCTTCTTCAGCCTCTGGTCTTCTTGCTCTAGCCGCCCAAACCAGCGCCGGTCGTGCCTCGTGCTCCTGCCTCCCGTGGCCGGCTGTGATGCGGCAGAGGCATCACCGCCCCCTACTACTCCCACCGCTGGCAAGGCCATCCCTCTACTCACCCACACCCCCTGTTATTCTGCGGCGACGGCAGCCTCACACCACAGCGAACCAGTGAACCCTCGTACTCCTCTACGCGTTGGCATCCACTGCCATGTCTTCCCCGGCTCCACGTCATCCCCTTCCTAGGCCTCGCCGTCGTCCACCGCCCTGGTGCTCTCGGCACGGCGTGGTCAACATGGTCAAGGAACGACTTCCATCGGACATGGACTGTACGTGGAGAGGCTGACAGCTAGGTCCACGGCCGCAACAAGGAAGTGCCTCCTTATTACGTGCAAAATAAATATTCCTCCACCTGGTAGCAGGGACCCACCGGACGGGCCAACGTATTTTGCAAAAAAAACGTTTGCCCCTGACTGCTGGGACCCACCAGCTACATCTTCGCACGCAAGGAAGTGCGTACGAAAAAAATGATTCGCCCCCTTACTGCTGGGACCCACCAGCTACATCTTCGCAGGCAAGGAAGTGCCTGACAGTCGGGACCCACCTGGTCGAAGCGTACGTAGCGTTGTCATTCTGGTCGCGAATGTGTACGTACATATATACTGGTGGATGTAGAGGCGCGCACGTGTCGTAGTAGAGGCGCGTACGTGTCGTAGTAGAGGTGCACACGTAGCATGTACACATACGGATATCGGCCAGGCTGCAAGAAAGAAAATACGGCCACGTATGTGTACATACGGGCGGGGTCTCGAACGCCTACTCGCGCATACGTGCGGCCAGGGCTCGTGTACAAGGCTGGGTCGGAACGGAGAAACAGCGTCGTCGTCGTGTTCATGGGGAGGCAACGGAATGCGTCATGTTCCTTGGGAGGCAATGGAATGCGTCGTGTTCATGGGGAGGCAACGGAATGCGTCGTGTTCATTGAGAGGCAACGGAACGCGTGGGAGCCAACCGGCTGGGTCGGAATGGAATGCGTGGTTGTGTTCATCGGGAGGGCTTGGACGGAACAGGCGATGGAAACGAGGCCTGGCGTACCGCAAAACGAAGGAAACGGACCTCCTACATTCGGAACAAGGTCCTATTGATCAGGAGGGGTCCGGCGTACCGCAAAACGGAGGAAACAGACCTCCTACGGTCGAAACGGGGGTCCTGTTCATCGGGAGGGGTGTGGCGTACCGCAAAACAAATGAAACGGACCTCCTACGGTCGAAACGGGGGTCCTGTTGATCGGGAGGGGTGTGGCGTACCGCAAAGCGGACGAAACGGACTTGTGTTGGAGTGCTACGGTCGAAACGGGGGTCCTGTTCATCGGGAGGGGTGTGGTGGACCTGAAAACGGGACTCCACGGGATACTGTTCATCTCCACCGTCGACCTCCTCCAGCCTCCACGGGCTACCGTCAACCTCCTCCAGCCTCCACGGGCTCCTGTTCATCCAGCCTCCACCGCGCGCTACTCCACCGGCTACTGTTCAACCACCCCTCCACGGGCACCCCTCCACCGTCTACTATTCATCCAGCCCTCCACACCACGGGGTCCTGTTCAACCACCCCTCCACCATCTACTGTTCATCCAGCCCTCCACCACACCACGGGGTCCTGTTCATCCAGATGCAACGCCACCGCTCACTGTTCATCCACCCCCCCGCAACGCTCACTACTCATCCCAGAGGCAGCATCGATCAGCTTCAGTTAGCATCAGTAGCAAAGGAATCGCTCGATCGGGTTCAGTTAACAGCCATCAATCGATCGCTCGGGTCCAGTAACACGTAGCCTGTAGTGCAATCGCTCGGGTTCAGTTAGATCCCAACACCTCGCTTGGGTTCTGTTAGAGCCAACGCCTCGCACACATGCGCGTACGTGTACGAGAGAAACGCGCATCGCTCGGCCCCCGACCTCCCACCGTAACCGGGAACTCCCCGAAATTTTCGTCGCCCTCGCTTCTACCACGGTTTTTTCTGTCATGGACGGCCCAAAGAATGCCATGCAGCTGCGTCTCCGGCCCGCCCGGGATGAAAAGCCCATTTTCTGTCATGATTTTTTGTCACAGAAGTAGGAGCCCACCAGATCTATGATGATACCGGGTTTTGTCACAATTATCGTCATAGAAGTGTCATATGTATGATAGAAAAAAAATTTGTTCGGCCCAAAATGTCACAGATGTGTCTTTTTTTGTAGTGATGGCTGTAGCACGGACTCCAAGAAAATTGGTGTCGAATGGGATCCGTGTGGGTGGCGTGTGCCGTACTGCTAGACATGAATGCTAGTTATGGCCCATGCCACGCCCACTATATCGAGGTGCTGGTTACGAAGAACAAATTTCCTGGAGTCCGTGCTCATCCCTCCTCTATCTCTCTTCTCAGCCATCCAGCAGACGCGCGGAGCCCATCGTCTATTTGCTCATATGCGGTCCCACATGTCAGTGAAAACGTAAGAGGACCCACTGAACCTGCACATCTTTCACCTCGACGTGCTGGTGATGGAAAACAAAACCAATAAAGATCTTTGGTGGCCGCTTTTGGAGTTACTCTAGAGTAGTAAGATTCTATTTACAGTTTAACCCAAGATGCACATCAGGTGGCTTCAACTACCACTTTATTTTCTTGCATGACACGACCTGGATGCTGGATGTCCCACGTGTCGGCAAAAGGAGAAAGAACTCGACCAAATCTTCGGTTGTGCTCTCGGATTAGACTAGTTGTGCTAACTTAAAATTTTATTGTGTCGAATGGATGCAAATTTTGGTATTGGGAAGAAGAATACAATGATATGTTGATGGAGCGCAATTTAGTAGATGTTATAGCACTTTTAGCTAGCATAGAGGCTAGAGATGAGACTAGTGCACTTGTTGATAGAATAGACGCTAGACACGTCTACTTCTTTACACTCGAAGAAGAAAGAAGCACGCAAGATCGAACCTCCTCAGATCAACAATGAATGCATCGAGAAGGCACTAATCCAACTTACAGGAGCAGTTATGGAAGTTGGATATCTTCTAAAATGTATTCTTGTGGTTCTTGTTTTCTTTGGACTTGCTTTTCTAGTCAAAATTTTGGTGATGTATTTCCATGTACCAAAAAATCAATGATGAAAAAAGGATACGTGTTTGCAAAGAAAATGTACGCGGCCGGGATGCGTCCGCGCATTCGGCGCACGGCCACCGCATCCGAGAAATGGCCCGGACACGACCCCATTACCCTACCCAAACGGACAGAATCTAGGCAAAACGGAGGTCTATTTGGGGTCGTGCATTGGAGTTGACCTTACAAGTGGGACCGCAGTTGAGGAAATCGACTATCGGCAAACCCCCACCTCACCCGCTGCGTGATGCCTGAGTTAGAAAAACGACGAGGTTGAAGAGATTGTTGTAGCATGGACTCCAAGAAATATGGTGTCAGATGGAAGTTGTGCTGGTGGCGTGTGTCGTACTCCTGGATGTGAATGCTTGTTCTGTCCCATGCCACCCTACTACTCCTACTACTTATAGTACTAGTAGTAGTATCGAGGATTCGAGGTACTGGTTACGTACAACGAACACATTAACATATGGCCCACCTCATAATGTGGCCAAATTTCTTGGAGTCTGTGCTAGGTTAAAAAGTGTTCTTTGAGAGGATGGGTGGCTGGTCTCAAGTTTAAAACTTATTGTATTACATACGTAGACGTAGAGATAGCGCAACATGTGAAGCTAGTACAAATAGTATACTATCATCCGATAACCTGTTGCAATGCACATACAATTATGTATTCGGAAAATATTTTTTTGCCTCGTCGCAGCACCCACTCAGAGAAGCGACTCGAAAGACATTCATAAATTTAGTAAGTTTATCATAGGCATATCATTTTATTACATACAACATGTCATCAACCCACAACGACAACGAGGATACATTATAAATACAAAAGTTTTCATCACACACCAAATAACAAGCAATGAAATGAACTTCAACTCAACCAATCCTCGGCGTTGGAAACGCTTGCTTTGAACCACAAGCGATTCTTTGGGAAGAGCCGGCTACTGTCAATCTCGAGACCAACGCAGGACTGATCATCCATGCTGAAGTGGCCTACTATATCAGGACCAGGGTAGGGAACCACCACAATGTTCGAGGTATAGATACAGTTGCTTCTCATAAATGGTAGTAACATTGTGTCAACAGCAGCTGGATCGCCTTTAACCATCATTGGATAGTTTGGTCCAAGGAAGAGCGAGTTTGCTCCAAGACTATCAATACTGTACCAGGGAGAAAGTGTTGGCGCTAGCACACCAGTATCCATCCCGAATACCCTGCAAAATGTGTTGGAATATGTCCGGAGAGGGCGACCATGGGAGACAACACATGCTCCCTCAGTAGTAACAATCTCAGTGCACTGTATACAGACAAGAAGAGGTGATCCATCAGAATTAGTTGCCAGCCGCAATTGAGTATATAAGTTTTGCCCGTCCTCATGCTCGTGATCATCACCATCGTCATCTCCCCCTTGGTTATAATTTTTTTTCAAGTATAGGTGGTGGAATGTTCACAGGACCTTGGAAACACAAGAAGAAGGTTAATTAGTAGAGAAGGGAAACTTGCTAACTCGCATGCATGTGGATGAAACAATTATAAAGGTGGAAGACAAACATACTGAAACTACGAGGATCCCATGCAAAAATAGTGCCACGAGTAGTGGCAGCAAACACAAGATCCTTGTATTGAATTGCATCACAGTACACATCCATGTATAGAAACTAATTTTTGAGCAATATCCATCCAGTCGGACCATGAAGGATGGCAACAAACTTGTCAAAAATAGCAACAACTTGATAGTTCTTGTAATTCCAAGAGTGGCTGTGAATTTGACAAATTGCTATCTTCCATAGACGACAGTCACCATGATCGTATTTGAACGTACGTAGATCAACTGTGTGCTCAACCTCAGGGCACTCTGAGATTTTTGGAAGTGGAATCCGCTGACGAGTGTACACATTCAAAAGTTCCCACTCGCAATTGTACCCAATATAAACATCACAATCTCCATTTGCTCCAGCCCAGGCCTTACCCTGAAGCGATGGCATCTTGACATCACACGTGTCATTATGAAGCGGCATCAACTTGCACAAGGTGAGGCCTCCGTCGTCTACAGCCATGCGAACAGGCTTATAGCGAAGAAGATAAGGGAGATCAAACCACTCCTGGACCCTTGGGTTCCTTGTAATGATGTTATTAGTTGAGTCGAGAATGTTCTTGAATGAACCTGCCATGCTAGCCGAGGTTATGACGTCGCACCGATCAATGAGTTCCCCCACCACATCATCTTTTAGATCGGGGCAAAAATAACGAGGTCGTTTCAGCTTGTTCCCTCCATGGAGAAGACGACCGAACAATGGCAGAAGGAAGGGTGAAGGCAAATGGAGGAGGGAGGAAGAGCGTGCGACAGCAATTCTAGATCGAGAGGGAAAGGCGAAGAGTCGGTGGACGGTTGCCAGTTTGCCACGGTACACGAAGAGGTGCCCCGGCCTACACGTCCTTTCAGAAATTGTACAAAAGGACTCACCGTCGTCTCTGTGACATGTTGGACTGGGACCACATGTCAACGAAACATGGTGTGTAATTTCTCGTGCAAAATGCGATCTGGCCGCGTTGGCCCGAGGTGCCCCATTAGTTATTGACCTTTATTTTTTTAACATACAATCTGAGAGGATAGCTCCTGTGGTCATAACACGTGAGCGGATATATAGGTGGCCTAGGTGGGCAGGCGGCAATAATCTAAGTGCTAAATTGATCCAATGCTTGGTTTTGTTTGGATTTTCCAACTATGACCATTGGATAGAGTGAATCAATGTCTTACGTTCAAAGTTATTCTCATAGTACTATAGAATGGTATAGGAACATGGAGAGATTTGGTTGGTTTTATATCACTAAATAATATAAAATATTATGAGTGCAGACGCTCCACCCGAGGTTTGTAGCTCCTTCTCGGTCGTCGGGAATATATGTTCTTCCACTCTTTCATTTAAGACATGAGCTTTGTTCATCCTGTTGTCGGCACGCGAGATATCTATATGCCTCCATTTTACAAAATCATACTATATGCCTCCATGACACGCGGGACATCTAGCATCAAGGTGGTGTGTCATGCAAGAAAATGGAGATATGCAGTGCGTAAGTGAGTCGTGCACTTCGATGGCACCTAGTACTACGCAATATTTTTTCTCCTCAATGTCATGTGAATAGTGCACGTACTCAATGACAGGGCACGAGATGGTAGCCATGGGCATGGTCGACCCTTTTTGGCGAGAGTACTAATAAATATGTAACTTTGATGTGTCCCGTCAACTCACAGAATGACGAGAAGCTTGCTTACTACGCCTTCTCCCTTGCCAACGCATGCGCACTGACTCGTAGCGCGAGGAGAAACTTTTGCTTACAAGCGGTGGACGTGCAGCAGTTCATTTGGTGTCAGATTGCCAGAAGTAGTACCATCATTATTGTTCGACTTCCGGAAGAGGAGAAGAGCCAAGCGCAAGGTCACCTACTAACCTAGTACAGTGCTACTATAGCCAAAGCTGGTCCACCTTTTTTGAGCATGGTTAATTAATATAGGCGGCTCTTGCAGCGGCACATCATGTAGAGCAAGTACTCTCTTTGTAGGATCAAAGGAAGTGAAACAAAAGTTGGAGTGGATGCTAGATTGCCAATTAAAACATGATTACATAGGGAAAAATCCTATAGCATTCTATCCTATGAATCAAACGACCAATGTAGGAAAATTATGAGGGGGGTCTCTCAAACAGTGTTCCTCGGCTCGCACCTAGCATCATGGTGGTCGAACTTGGAGTCATGCATCTGGTACATGTGGCATCTCAGATCTGGTACTCCAATATTAGGTTGGCTCTATGTGATGTGGCAACTGCATATACTAACCGGATGCTGGCTATACTACTACGGTACTCACACTCCAAGAAGTGACTCAGAAACATTCATAAATTGAGTCTATGACACGCATTTGCAAATGTACCATTCATTACATACAACAAGTCATCAACACATAATGATAACGATGATACATGTTGGATTATAAATTATTTCCAACAAAACATTCTAGTAAATACTAAAGGTTTCATCATACAACAAAAAACAAGCAATGAAATGAACTTCAACTCAACCAATCCTTGGTGTTGGAAACGCTTGCTTTGAACCACAGGTGCTCTGGGAAGGGCCAGCTATTGTCAATATCGAGAGCAACGCAGGACTGATCATCCAGGCTGAAGCGGCATATATCAGGAGCAGGGTAGGGAGCCACCGCAATGTCCGAGGTATAGATACATTTGCTTCTCATAAATGGTAGTAACATTGTGTCAACAGCAGCTGGATCGCCTTTAACCATCATTGGATAGTTTGGTCCAAGGAAGAGCGAGTTTGCTCCAAGACTATCAATACTGTACTAGGGAGAAAGTGTTGGCGCTAGCACACCAGTATCCATCCCGAATACCCTGCAACGGGTGTTGGAGTAGGTCCGGAGAGGGCGACCATGGGAGACAACACGTGCTCCCTCAATAGTAACAATCTTAGTGCACTGTATACAGACAAGAAGAGGAGATCCATCAGAATTAGTTGCCAGCCGCCACTGAGTATATAAGTTCTGCTCGTCCTCATGCTCGTGATCATTACCATCGTCATCTCCCCCTTGGTTATAATTTTTTTTCAAGTATAGGTGGTGGAATGTTCATAGGACCTTGGAAACACAAGAAGGTTAATTAGTAAAGGGAAACTTGCTAACCCACATGCATGTGGCTGAAACAATTATAATTACGATGGAAGACAAACGTACCAAAACTACGAGGATCACATGCAAAAACAGTGCCACGAGTGGTGGTAGAAAACACAAGATCCTCGTATTCAATTGCATCACAGTACTCATCCGTGTACAAAAACTGATTTTTGAGCAATATCCATGGACGAACCGTGGAATCAGTAAGGAAGGCAACAAGCTTGTCGAAGATAGCAACAACTTGATAGTTCTTGTAATTCCAAGAGTGGTTGGGAACTCGACAAATTTCTATCTTCCATAGACGACAGTCGCCATCATCGTATTTGAACATACGTAGATCATCTGTGTGCTCAACCTCAGGGCACTCTGAGATTTTTGGAAATGGAATCCGCTGACGAGTGTACACATTCACAAGTTCCCACTCGCAATTGTACCCAATATAAACAACTCAATCTCCATTTGCGCCAGCCCCAGGCCTTACCCTGAAGCAATGGCATCTTGACATCACACGTATCGTTATGAAGCGGCATCAACTTGCACAAGGTGAGGCCTCCGTCGTCCGTGCCCATGCGAACAGGCTTATAGCGAAGAAGATAAGGGAGATCAAACCGCTCCTAGACCCTTGGGTTCCTTGTAATGATGTTATTAGTTGAGTCAAGAATGTTCTTGAACGAACCTGCCATGCTAGCCATGGTGATGACGTCTCACCGATCAATGAGTTCCCCCACCACGTCATCTTTCATACCGGGGCAAGAACAACGGTGTCATTTCCGGCTTGTTCCCTCCATGGAGAAGATGATCGTACAATGGCAGAAGGAAGGGTGAAGGCAAATGGAGGAGGGAGGAAGAGCGTGCCACAGCAGTTCCAAATCGAGAGGGAAAGGCGAAGAGTCGGTGGACGGTTGCCAGTTTGCCACGGTACATGAAGAGGCGTCCCGGCCTACACGTCCTTTCGGAAATTGTACAAAAGGACTCGCCGTCGTCTCACTAACATGTTGGAACGGGACCACATGTCAACGAAACATGGTGTGTAATTTCTCATGCAAAATGTGATCTGGCCGCGTTGGCCCGAAGTGCCATATTATTTATCGGCTTAATTTTTGTAATGGTGTGTCGTTCAGTTTTGAAGCACAACTAACTGGTACTATTTGCAGAGAAAATATAAACTACTCTACCACTACTCCACCTCTAGTACTAGTAGTATAAAAAAGATATATAGGCTGGAGCTTCAGAGCTTTCTTGCTAAGGGCTGCCCACTTGCTTCTCACACTATCAGCCTCTCTCCAGATCTAAAAAAGATGGCCTCTCTCTCCCTCCTCACCGGTGGTCACAGATCCGCCGGGGAAGAAAAAGACGTGTAGCATTGACGCACTCGTCGTCGGCGAGCGAGGTCACGCACTGACAACATGGCCGTCCTCTCAGACCTAGCTCCTGCGCGGGATGGCCTCCATCCCCAAGCTCGCTGCCGTAGTGCGTGCGGAGGACGACGACCATGAGCGAAGCCACTTCCTGCCGACCCTCGGGTATGCTACCTCTTTTCGTACCATACCCCTGTTCTATTGCCCCATCTGCCATGTTGCTGCATGTGGATCTTTTTCCACTCCACCATCTTCCCAATTTGCTATCCTCTGCTCTGCTGGTCACGCAGACGAAAACCTTAATTTGCACTATTAAAGGAAACCCTACTTCATGCATACTAATCCATGTCTGGATTGAATAAGGAAAGGAAGGGAGACTGTACTGTCCAAGAGAGTAGGCATCAAACCCGCATCTAGGTTGAAAAGGGGAAAATCAGTAGCTAAGGAACGAGTCTCGTGTCTCTTGTTGAAGAAGGGTAGAAAGGCATGACAACGCAATAGAGAATGACCAGGTCGATCGGTTTGTTGTCCTCACATAGGAAAAAGGTGGCTGAACATAACAAAAATGGGACGTAATCCACATATGCTGCCTGGATATTTGTTGCTCTGGGCAACCATACCTCCTTCACCACTCTATGCGTCTGTGGAGGTACATCGTACTGGTGCGCCCACTGTCCGAATGGGCCTCCCATGCTCTTATTGTCACTTTTTTGCTGTTAGTATAACGCCAGCAGTCAACTCAAGCAATGCTACTGCTAAAGTGATGCCACATTTAACTAATGCCGCACTCAGTCTAGTGCCACCAAAAATTTAAGCAATGCCATTTAGTGTCACTGGATTATTTTAGGGTTAGCTGTTGATTGTGGATGTATTAAAGATTTTTCAGCTAAGCCATTCTAATGTTGTTGTACAGCCAGTATACCAACGATGAAACTTGTTACTACCTTCAGATTTTTGCACTGTTAATGCTTATAGATTACATACCTCACTTTCATGAGATAAGTTAATTTTTTTGTACAGTGTCACCAAAATGCCAAGGCGCTGATGTCATTTTATTTTGGTTAAACTGCACAAAAAATTATGAAGACAAGAGGAAAGGTCAAGAGTGGGCAGCTCCTCCTCCAGCTGTTCTCTTGATTTGTTCGATCAAGTTTTAATGTTTGATTGATTATCAAGATTGGGATAGTAATTTTTAAGGTCCCCCCGAGTTTGAAATGATATTTACCTCGGAGGTACATGGTTTGTAATTTTTTTATACTATCATTAGTTAATAATGCTAGTTACCTTCAGACTTTTGTATTTGGTTTAATGCTCATGCACAGCTAGTATACCAATGCTGAAACGTGTTACCTTTACATTTTGTATTGTTAATTCTTATAGAAATCTTCCAGCGCCAGAGTTTATTGAAATCTGTTCAGTAAAACCATTGTACTATACCCTGTAATAAAATAACTACTCTACTGTTGCACTAGCCACTAGATTAGTGTATATTTGTAGTATTCGAAATTTCGAATGGTGTTACATTAGCATATGGACATAAATAAAGTGTGGCAAGCTTTCCCAGATATGTGCTCAAGAAAACTACTACCTGTTTTTCTAAATACTAGACGTTTGGGTACTTTAAACTGAACCGCGAAAATGTCTTATATTAAGGAACAGAGGGTGTAGAGTTCGCTCAAATTATCCCGATAAAGCTAGTCACACCTTTGTTAAAATTAATGTTCATTATGTTATCGGAGGAGGTCTGTAAGTTTGTCTCTAATGCCTGTCGACTACATACCTGACATCATGATGTAATGTTAAGTCATTTCCTTTTGTACAGTGTCACTGAATTGTCAAGGCGGGGATGGCATTTTATTTTAGTTGAACTGCACAAAATATGCTTAAAGGAAGAGGAAAGGTCAGGAATCGATCGTTCTTTCAGAAAGAACTATATATGCCTTTCTGACATCAACCATTGTTGCCTTATTTATTCCTTCAAACATGTGGTTTGAAACAGTCTTGCTACCTTTTCCCATTATGAAATTGGAATGCTTATATTTGTGAGTCTATGCTTCAACTAGTGCCACTTTTATAGTAATCACACTTTCAATATCTATGCAAACAGGGATGCTCGATTTTAGTGGAACTGCACAAAAACTCCAACTGGTTCAATATTAGGAGCATGTTTTCTTCCAAACCTTTATATCCAATTGGTGGCACTATGAGCTGTTCATTAAGAAGGTACATGGTTTGCTACTATCTTGCTACTCTTTTTGTACTATCATTAGATAGTAATACTAGTGGTTTGCATGTGAATTTATTGGCAGGGTGGACCTACATTGCAGGTGCAGGACAGGATTCAATGATTGGATGCTCAATTTTGGTTGTATCGATTTCACCTCTTCCATCACTGCGAACATGGATATCCTTGGTCTGATGAAGAATAGGTGCTATATTTCTGCTCTGAATAAGCAAATCAATGTAGTACGAAATTGTCCAGGGCAAAACATGACTGTATCAAATTGTCCAGTGCAAAACATGACAGATGCTAAGCGAAAGAGACATGTTTAAACCGAAAATTCAAGGTGGGGTATATGTTTACTAGCTGCTTGATATTTGTGCAGACAGAGATGTCTGCCCGTTGCTATTTGGCAAACACACAAAGTGACCGCAATTTTGGTTGAATTGCACAAGAGAATAGTATAGTCACTGCATGCAGTGCCATTTGAAAATAGACACAGAAAGATTGGATAGTCAGTTCATGGACTACATAAAAGTAGTACTATACTATTATTGGCCAACACTAGGTGCTTCATTGCTTTGGTCTGATTATACAATGGGTATCATTTTTCCTAAGTTAAAGTTTGTATTCCAAAAATAGTCTCGCTGTGTGATCGAGAGAAGACCAAATCATATTGCAGTGGATGTTCCTCCATCATGTGTGGTTCATTCTCATGGTTCCAGCTTTTGGTGAAACCACTTACATTTCCAAGAGGAATTGTAGACTTCACAAACAAATTTGTCTTTCATTCTGTACTGAATGTTGGCCAAGAGAAGCATCCATGTTAGTAGGAAGAACATAAATTTTTTCTAGATCTTTGCTTTTGGAGCTACATATTTGTATATGATCTGTGAATCATTGAGATGCATTAACATGTTGATCTTATGTACGGGAATCGTACTAGTTGGTTTTAGTTGTGGATGATCTTTGCTTTTGGAGCTACATATTTGTATATGATCTATGAATCATTGAGATGCATTAACAGTTCGTTCTATCTGTTCGCTCAGTGTTTACAAGTTACTGATCGATCACTAGCTAGCCTACTAATGCGCTCCTGGCAGTTTTACTTGTGATGCAAGATACGAGGTTGAAGTTCTTTGAATAAAAATGCCTACCTCTGAACAAACTGACAAGCTTCTCTGAAGAAAATGCCATGCGAATCTGAAGAAACTGCCAGCGAAAACGTTCGCAAAAGCCTTATCTCCCAACTAAAGTTCATCAACTAATGCCCTCGGCTGCGACTCGTTGCATGATGCTCCACGTACTGGCTGCGAGCGATTTTGAGTGCCTACATGCAGCCAGTCGTAATTAAGGCAGCTAACTGATGCGAAAAAGATGCGCTTTAATTGTTGCAGGCCTTTTAAATCCATGGAATCATTATTGACAAGGAGGGAGATGATTCAAGTGCACTCGTTTGACCGTCATGCCGACGTGTGACCCAGCACGGACGGGACAGGATGACACATTCAGAATTTTAGTTTCTCTAGTTTTCCACGGCAAGCTGGCGTGCTAAGCCATGCCTGCTTAATTATGCATTGGATTCCGATGACCATCGCGCTACCTTCCGCCTATAAGTACTGTTTCCCGGCCTTCTATGGTGGCACCGTGACCCAACTCACTCTATCCTCCTAAGCCCCCACCGGCCCAACATCGCTCGCCACTTATCCTCGCTCTCGCCACGTCCGCCATGCCCCCGCCCGTCCGTGATAGGCGAGGCCGGAGGCGGTCACCGCCGGAACTAGTGTTCGGTTTTTCACCGGAAGGCAGACGGAGGGAGGAGACATTCTATCGGTCTTTAGATGGCAATGCGGAGATCGAGGACTTGTTGGAGCGCGACCGCCTGGCGGAGGAGCAGGAGTTGTTGGAGCGCGACCGCTTGGCAGAGGAGCAGCGTATCGCCGATTTGCACTGCTAGCGGGACATGGAGCAGCAGCGCACCGACGCTCTGAGTCGCGAGTAGAGCGCCCGCAACTGGGCTGACTAAGTGGAGGCCGGCGCCCGGCAAATATCCCTGAAGGCTGTCGGGCACGCACGCGTTCGTGACACCGATTTTTACTACCAGCTCGTCAAGTGGGTTTCCCGCTTAAAGCCGAAGCTTCGGACAACCACGCCGGCATGGAAAGGGCCAACGCGCGCGAGCAACGCACCCTATCGCCCCTTTGGCAAGTCCGAGGCGAGGCGGAGGACGCTGGTGCCGGCGTTTAGCGGGTATCGCAAATGGCGGTCGGCATCGTCTAGTTAGCTAAGAGTAAGTTAGTACTTGTACGCTACTAGAGTATTAGTGGGAGTAGATAGTTAACTTGGCTATGATGGTTGTCAACGTGGATGTTCAGTACTCTATATGTGGATCAGACCTGTTACTTTGCTCTGAATGTTGAACTTCCCATTTGAACGTGTGTAATGGGCTGTTATTTTTTAAATGGGTTGTATTTGTCCTCCACGGGTTTAGAGGCTGACTTGTGGGCCTACCAAGTTGACGCGTACACAATCAGGAGATGATTGTACGTGGAGAGGATGACAGCAGGGACCTCCAAGGTCATGGTAGTACGCAAGCAACTGCCACCTTATTTCAAGCCAATAAAAATGGCTCCTCCTAATGGATTTCTGACATCTAGGCCATTGTCAACGTAGTCAATAAACGAGAGAATTGCACAACGAGCGGCTGACACCAGGGACCCAGCAGCTCGCCCAGTTATTTTTTTGGGTTAATTTGATAGATGCCACTCCAAATCTGGTGTTTCTGAGAAATGCCACTGCAATTTCCAAACTTTGGAAAATGCCATTTCATGCCATTTCCAGTGGCATTTTTTGAAGTCTGGAGTGGCGTTTTTTAAAGTTTTCAAATTGCAGTGGCGTTTTCCAAAGTTTGCAAGTTGCAAATTGCAAATAGACCTAGTTGTAGTGGCATTTATCTAATTTGTTTTTAAGATGGAAGCAGGGTGTCAACTGGGCTGTGCGAGGCACTCTTGCCTGTCTAGACAACCTTCTCTTTTATGTTTACCACAGACCAGCCCAGTAGTTTTTTTTCTTTTTGAAAATGGCTAGCCCAGTTTTTTTATGATTTGCTAAGTAAGTCGCTTTGTCAGGCCTGTTGGGCTGCAAATCTTTCAAGACGAGGAGAGCTTCATTCGGCTGGACGAGAAAATGGCCTATCAGTAATGAGAAATGGGTTGTACATTTTTAAAACACATCAAACCGGCAATTAGTTTCAAAATTCTTTTTTTCATTTCGAGATTTTAAATTGCATTTATTTTTATGCGTGGACAATTTGTTGGATTTTATATGGGAAAACTTTGTTTTTGCCACTCTAGAATTTGACATCTCACTTTTGCCACTCTTAGCTTTTGACAATATATCACTTTTGCCATTCCGTGGCAAAAGCAAAAAATTTAGAGTGGCATTTGTGATACATGTCAAAAGCTAAGAGTAGCAAAAATGAAATGAAAAATTATCATTTTTGCCACGGAATGGCATTTGTGATGTATTGTCAAGAGCTAAGAGTGGCAAAAGTGAGATGTCAAATTCTAGAGTGGCATAAGCAAAGTTGGCAAAAACTAGAGTGGCAAAAACAAAGTTTTCCCATTTTATATTGATATACATTTATTTTTTAAATCAGTTTGAATGTGACTCGAAATTTTGGGATTAAAAACAGTTCAGACCGCACCGAAATATGCAAAATTTTGTATAATTTTTTAACCGTGGCCACGATAACAGTTCAAACCTTAAGAATTAGCAAATGGGCTGTAAATTATTAGAAATAATGGCAGATGGGTTGTATGCTGTTTTCCACATATTTGAGGCTTTCCTAAAAAAAGGTTGACGCACAAGCAGTGACTGTTGGATGTCCATCCAACGGTCGTCGTGCTTCTTCAATCACTACTCTTGCTGCTCCATCTGCTCAAACAAGCGCCGGCGGGACTGCCTGCTCCCTCCTCCCCGCGACCGGCTGTGCTGCCGTGCAGGCCTCACCGCCCCACCGTACTCCCATCGCTGGCCTAGCCATCCATCTACTCACCCACATCTGCTGTTATTCTCCGACAACGGCAGACGAACCAGTAAACCCTCGTACAGTCGTACTCCCCTCCACGTGGGAAACAACTGCCGAGTCTTCCCTTCCTCCGTGTCGTTCCCTTGCTAGGCCTCGCCCTTGTCCACCGCCCTGGTGCTCTTGGCGCGGCCTGGTCAACGTGGTCAACGACCGACATGCATCTGAAGCGGACTGTATGTGGAGAGGCTGACAGCTGGGTCCACGGCCGCACGCAAGGAAATGCCTCCTTATTACGTGCAAAATAATGATTCCTCCACCTGACATATAGGACCCACTAAAAGGGCCTCTGTATTTCGCGAAAAAAACGTTACCACCGCTGACAGCTCGGACCCACCAGCTATATCTTCGCACGCAAGGAAGTGCGTCCTTATTACGCACAAAAAAATGAATACTCCCCCTACTAGCTGGGACCCAGTATAGTCATAGGCTGACTTGTGGTCCTACTAAGTTGACGGGGATGGAGGGCTTTGTCAACTTAGTCAATATGCACGATTCTAGCTCCAGTGACCGTACGATGTCCATCCAACGGCCGTAGTGCTTCTTCAACCTCTGGTCTTCTTGCTCCAGCCACCCAAACAAGCGACGGTCGTGCCTCATGCTCCTGCCTCCCGTGGCCGGCTGCGATGCGGCGGAGGCCTCACCGCCCCTACTACTCCCACCGCTGGCCAGGACCTTCCCTCTACTCACCCACACCCCCTATTATTCTGCGGCGACGGCAGCCTCACACCGCAGCCGAACCAGTGAACCCTCGTACTCCTCTCCGCGCGGGCTTCCACTACCGCGTCTTCCCCAGCTCCGTGTCGTCCCCTTCCTAGGCCTCGCCGTCGTCCACCGCCCTGGTGCTCTCGGCGCGGCGTGGTCAACGTGGTTAAGGAACGACTTCCATCAGAAGAGTACTATACGTGGAGAGGCTAACAACTGGGTCCACGGCCACAGTAAGGAAGTGCCTCCTTATTACGCGCAAAATAATTATTCCTCCACCTGACAGGCGGACCCACCGGACGGGCCACCGTATTTCATGAAAAAAAACGTTTCCCCCTGACGGTTGGGACCCACCAGCTACATCTTCGCATGCAAGGAAGTGCGTCTGGGCAAAAAAAATGATTCGCCCCCCTGACTGCTGGGACCCACCAGCTACATCTTCGCACGCAAGGAAGTGCCTGACAGTCGGGACCCACCTGGTCGAAGCATATGTAGCGTTGTCATTCTGGTCGCGAACGTGTACGTACATACTGGTCGATGTAGACGCGCGCACGTGTCATAGTAGAGGCGCGCACGTAGCATGTACACGTACGTACATCAGCCAGGGTGCAAGAAAGTAAATATGGCCACGTATGTACATACGGGTGGGGTCTCGAACACCTACTCGCGCGTATGTACGGCCAGGGCTCGTGTACATGGCTGGGTCGGAACGGAGAAACTACATCGTCGTCGTGTTCATGGGGAGGCAACGGAATGCGTTGTGTTCATCGGGAGGCAACGGAACGCGTGGGAGCCAACCGGCTTGGACGGAACAGCTGATGAAAATGAGACCTGGCTACCGCAGAACGGAGGAAACAACCTTGTGTTCGACCGGCCATGTTCGAAATGGGATCCTGTTCATCGGGAGGGGTCTGGCGTACCGCAAAACGGAGGAACGGACCTCCTATGGTCGAAACGGGGGTCCTGATGATCGGGAGGGGTGTGGCATACCACAAAACGGAGGAAACAGACTTGTGTTGGAGGCGCTACGGTCAAAACGGGGATCATGTTCATCAGGAGGGGTGTGGCGTACCGCAAAACGAGACTCCACGAGATACTGTTCATCTCCACTGTCGACCCCCTCCAGCCTCCACGGGCTATTGTTCATCCACCGTTGACCTCCTCAAGCAGCCTCCACCTGCGACTGTTCATCCACGGGCTCCTGTTCATCCAGCCTCCATCGCGTGCTACTCCACCGGCTACTTTTCAACCAGCCCTCTCCACGGGCTTCTGTTCAACCACCCCTCCACGAGCTACTGTTCATCCAGCCCTCCATCATCTACTATTCATCCAGCCCTCCATGGGGTGGTCCTGTTCATCCTGCCCTCAATGGGGTCCTGTTCATCCAGCCCCAACTAGCTCGATCGATCAGGGTCCTATTCATCCAGAGGCAACACCACGGGGTCCTGTTCATCCACCCCCACCGG